>NC_089517.1:27273383-27518383 GCF_963924715.1 Thunnus thynnus | reverse complement strand
GTCTAGAATTGGTTTGTGTTTTCTCCTGAACTAAGAGCAGCTGCCAACACTTTTATAGGTATTGGCACCGTTTTGGCTTTTTCCATCTGAAAAAAAATAAAGCAAGGAGCCAAAAGATGTCTGAAAGCTGAGTAGGGCTGAAAGGAGGGCTTTTGATTTGTGTTATGATCAGAGATCAGCACTAACATCACTTTCATAACCAAAAATTGAATTAAAGTCATAAATTTAAATGAATTGGTTGTAAATCCATTGATTCTATTCAACATTAAAATTTTGCTTGAAACTTTATATTTTCTTGCCATCTCAAAAATTCATCAGCTTTGACATGACAAGATTGAGATCACAAAATAAACAGCCTGATAATTAGAAAACAGTAATTAGAAAACAGTAAACATTTACATATTGTGTTTTATGTAAGTTAGTATGGTGGTTTTAGAATATTTTACTTATTTGTATCATATATTTTACATGTATTTTATGTTCAAATATGTGTTCTGGTCTTTCCTGACTGCAGGACAAATTCCAACTCTGGGACAATAAGTTAAGGTCAAAGCTGTGATCAGGAAACTTTACCTTTATAAAAAATCTCATCGAATGTCAGTTTCTAACCATCCTTTCAAATCTTTACCCTACCCTCAACTTCATCAAATCCATTCATGAACTCGGTCATTAAACACTGCAGCACAGTGACTTGAACTGCTTCCAATAGTAGTCCACTGGCCTGTAAAATCTTCATAAAACAAACGGTGCTTCTTTATTAGATCTCTGATTACATTTGAATATCAAAGTCATTAGAAAAGAGCAGAACCGTCTGTTTCCTGAACATACAAAGACAATTCATATCTTAATCTCTCTCACTCTTTTATTGTTGCAATTGTGCAGTTCCACCACTAAGTGTAGCTGCAAGTCCATAGTTGAGTTGAACACTGGCAAGGTAAATGCCGTGTATTGAAACGGAAAGCCACAGTGACCCTTTTGGTCATTGCGGTTCTGTGGTGCAGAAATATGTCTCATTCAATAAAATAATGAGCTGTACAGTAGATTGACAGTGCGCCACCTGCTTTACATTCACACATTTACACACACTCTTACCTGTGAGTAAAAATCATTTAGTATTAAGTACAGTCACCAAGCAGCTCCACCACTTAAGATGGGGGATAAACGTCTTGAGGGATGTAGTGCGGCAAATATTTCTGAAGGGGCACAGTTTCAGTCAAACGTGCAAGAGGAGAATCAATACAGAACATATAAACAATAACACTTAACATGGGATTTGCCGGATGAATTTATGAATGCAACGCTCTTGCGGAAGATACAAAGAGATTCATCAAGGAGTAATCTGATAGACCAGTTTAATATTTCTGAAGAAAGACAGAAAGAATTTGATGTCAAGAATAACTTAGTGTGAGGCTTGCAAATAAAAAGGCAAAAGACATTTACTTTTGATCATTTTGGTTCTTGTGTCTGTAGATACAATCATTCAACAGCCACTTGTAAGAAGGATCTTATTTTCAGAACGCACTTATTTGTATATCTGTGTCAAAATGTGAGGAATTCAAAGCACACTGCTCTGCTGTACCAAAAGAGAAAAAGCCTTTATTCACATGGCCACCATTAAAAACAAGAGCAACACGTATCAACTTCCAGCAGCAGCAGCAGAAACATTCAGATTTTTTACTAGCAATTACTAACAAAGAAACATTACATAAGTATTTGCAATAAAATGTGATAAAAGTATAAAAAGTAAATGAACCCCTCATGCAGAAAGAGTGTTTTATTATTGTTTAATTTATATAATTATATCATTATTATTGATGCATTAACATGTAAGCAATGTTTTAATGTAGTTGAAGAGTCATCAAGGTGGAGTTGACACAAGTATTTATACACTTCATTTATGCATAATGTATAGCCTACATTGGTTTTTAATGTTGTCACTATAATTTCTTAGATTTCTTATTTTATGTTTATTTGTTGCATTTAAATAATTCTTTATCTATTTTCTGTGTCTACTTTGAAATCATCAGTTTTTCACATGTATGTTGTGCATTAAGTAAGACAAATGAAGTCCAACATTAGGCAGGTATATGAGCCTCAAATGGTGACCTTTTTTAAGAGCAGTGAATTACATAGACACACAGGAAAAGATTGAGAAAGAGGGCGGAGAGGAGAGAGGGAGGAAGGAAGGAAACACTCTGTTTACTTTGCTTGATCAGACAGCCATATAGTCATTTAGTCGGCTCCTAATTGCTGAGTAATCGTCTGATTGTAACCATTTGCTGCTTGCAATCTGTGTTAGCAAGCAAATACTTTAATCAGGTTTATATCAAACAGTAGCCTGTAAAAACATGACATTTACAACAGAGTGCTATAAAGCTGTGTAAGCCAATCAATAAGCACACACACACACACACACAAACAAACACACACTTATACACAGACACACACACACACACACACACGCAAACAAGCACAATGCATGATTTAATGTCAGCTTCTCTGCATGGAGCCGAGCCAAGCACCAACACGACACACCCACTAACTCTTCTCTCTCATCCTCCATCTCTTCACTATCTGTCTCTGTGTCTCTTTATAATTCACTAAACGTGAGGAACATTTACATTTAAATTTCAAATGTGACAATGAGGCCCAAATCACAGTCAAAATGACTTTTTTAAACAGCAATAATTTAATAATTGATTGACCTTCTTCTAATGGTGAAACTTTTTGTTTTAATATTTTATGTTATATAATAGCAAAAGTATCTTGTTCCTGCAATAATATTATGGTAAAGAAATAACAACCAGCAATCAGCCAATACCGGTGGGTAAACTAGAAACAAGTTTCTTGCCTTGTAAATTACTGCAAGCATATAGTGGAGTTTGAAGTAGAGTGTTCAATTTGACGAAATCAGTTTTACTCTCTATTTAACAGCAATGCTATGTAGGGCAATGAACCCCAAAAAATAAATGTGTGAACAACCAATAAGCCTCACAGATTTTGATTTTTCAGATTTTAACACAATGCTGTTGTCCATATACAGTACATACACAGCTATGGTCTAAATAATTTTGCAACCTTTTGTCAGTTTTTCAATTTTATCCAAGTTGAGCTCTTTAAGCTTCTATTGTCTTTTTCATAAACTCTCCACTCAAGCTGCTAAAGATGCTTAAAATGATGCATGCCAAACCTGGGAGTTGCTTTGTACAACAGCGTTTTTTTAATGTTAGCCGCTGTACACATCCACTGGAGCCATTGTGGGTTGAAGCACTTGCACTTGAGGGGTGGGGGGTCTGACCGGGCTTCCTTACCAGTTTTAACCAGCAATTTATGTGATTGTAACCAGTGTTTTTCTCACCACCAACCTCTAAACCTCTCCCACCTCCTCTTCGTGCTACAGCCAATAGCCTGTTGTTGAGTATTTCTGTGGTTGTATTCATGCACCACTATAGCATACCCCTATTGACTGACATGGCATTGAGGCTCCCTGGATTATCAATCAATCATATGTTTCAGGCTGTTTGGCAAACAGCAGCTCCTTTCATGTCATTAACTTTCCCTGCTGGTTATTGGATGAGCAAACATACTGTAGTGTGCATATTCTGCTCGAGCACCATCATAAAATCATACACTTAGCCCTCTGCACTGATGACTCAAGCTATCAGGTAAAACACAGCATTGTAAAGTTCTGTGGGCCTAAATCAGTGCTTTATGGTGGTAAAACATGAGCCTATTGCTTTTCTATCTGTTTTTCTGCATCTTTATCTCTTGTCTGCCAACATGGATGTCCTACAGCTGCATAATGGAGCGGCTCTACTCTGTGGTCAGTGTGTACGACTGTTTCTGTCTTTGTGTCTCTCTTTCTTTTCTGATTGCTTGCTTTTTTCCTTCATTTTTCCCTTCCTCTATATAAAATTCCCCTCCCATTTTAACAAAAAGGAATAAAATTGCTTTAGATGTCTGAGTGCTTTATAAGGTTAGTAACAAGACTCATTTAATAGGGCTTTAATAAGCTGTTTGTCTTGACTGTGTCATCATTAACTGAATTTAGCACCTGGTTTGATTCACATTACATCCTTGATGCAGATGCCATACTGTTCATCGAATGATGAACTCACTCTGGTTGTGCTTTGGAAAAGTGAAAATATGTGCAGTGCATGTTGTGGATTGTATATAAGCTTTCTGTTTGGCACTGCTAAGCACATCTTTGAGCTCTATAGTAACATTAATTTACACATTGAGGACCCTATTAGGCATTTTTCCACTTTTTTTTCCAATATCTGATCATCTATAATTCATCTCTTTCTCTCAGAAAACATGCAACATTTATTTATTTATTTGTATTAAAAACTGAAAATTCATTAAAAATCAAAAACAGATGTTGCAGAGTTGCATTTACACCAAGGGCTTACAGAAACAAAAATATTTCATACAATTTTTCTTCTTTTTTTTCCTGAGTGTGATTTTGTGATAAATTCACAAAATGAAAGCTCTTTTTCTTTGCCTTTCTTTTGTTTCTGTTCCCTAGAAACAGCCTTACCATGAATAAAAATGAACCAAACTTTGCATCTAGAGGGACGCCAACTAAATCCACACAGTGACACTGCTAGCAACCATCCAGATTTTTAAACAATATTTCTTGGAAGTCAGCCATGCATGTTATGACCCCTCATGACCTTCTCACACATGTAGGCTGAAGTGAGCCAAAACCTTTGTGAGACATGTATAATCTGGAGGTGAGTGCCTTTGTCATTTCAAATGATAACACACGAAGTATATGTTTTGTGATTACTTTGATTTTGAGGAACAGTCTCTCATATTGCATATACCAAAAGTTGCTCTTTGCAGCTCAAATCAGATGTCTTATGGTCTTGTAGCACAGACACAGACAGAAACTTGTTGAAATGTATAAACATTGTCACATTTAAACATTATTATGACCTAATACAGCTTAAACAATGTACACCAATGCACTTGTAATTCAGACAGTGACAAATATACTCATCAAATCAGTGCACTTCACCTGATGTCCGCTTGAGTGATGTATTTCTGATTTGGAGGGATCAACCGTGTGAAAAAGATTTTTTTTTTCTTTTGATATTGAATTATTTTGATTATGAAGTTTTGATAGTGAACTTGGACTTTTTTTTTAACCCTCTGTGTGTCTATGCAAACCCCAACTTTTGCCAAAGTTTGACTTTCTCCTCAGTGCTCTGCCTCTCTTTCATTTCAGCACTTTGGCTTAGACTGTAAATAAAGCAGAGCAAAAATCCTCTGACACTGTAGATTGTAGATACATCTCCCATTGTAAAAAATAAATAAAAAAAATAGATTAAAAAAAAAAGAAAACGCCTCCCGGTGTAAATGCTGCAATTTGCCTCTCAGCTGGTAGAGGCAGCTTTGACAACGGCTAAACAGCTCTGAGGCACAAAAACAATCAATACAGATTCTCTGCTCCATCCCGAGCCCACCTGCTCTCTGCTCCGAGTCCCACACAGGGAGGCAACCCCCACTTTCACCATCACAATCACTGTACATGTGCGCTCACAAAGACACACATATGCAAACACACACACAGCCTTCCTCTGTCACATACCAGAGTTTGTAACATTCCCAACATGACTGGCAGAGATAAAATGCCTCACCTGGTGAAAACTGTCATCATGATTCACCTTGCCTATTGTACATTAATAACACTGATTCCTTCACTTCCATATACACAAGGTTGATGTTTGAGTCTTTCAGTATACACAGCAGGTGGTCCCTCTGTTCACAGACTCGTTTTTTCACATCACTCCTGTTATTCGTGTGTGTTACTCCCGTTTGACGCCCACTTCCAGGATTAGAGCGTTAGCTCGCCGTCAGACAATCAAGCAGGCACCAGACACACACACACAGATTCCTCCCTCACACTTAGACTATACACTTTGACTCGTCTTTTTCATATTGCGATGTTGTTGATGCACCCATGTCCATACTCAAGGTCCATTTGATGCATGTGTCAGGCATGAGGTGGAGGTTTAACTGATTACATCAAACTCCAGTGTGGTAAAAGAGCACAAAGGTGTCAATCTAGGCCCTGTGATGGGAGATCAGTGGAACAGTAATGCAATGGTAGTGAGTTATTAAATGAATAAAGAGGCAGAGCTGCCGAAGAGTATTGATTTTTCACAGCTCCCTGAGGCTCCGAGGGCTTTCAAGGCAGGGGAAGGACACACACACACACACACACACACATAGGCATGGACACACATGTATGCACACATATACAGACACACATACGGACAGAGAGAGAAAGGTTTAAGAGTGAAAGGATAATGGCCCCAGCAGTTGCAGTCTCACTTAAAACACAGTTTGGGCTCTCAAGGTTTCCCACCGGGCACCGATCGCCTGATAAAAGGACTCATTCGGAACCAGCCGCGTTTTGTTCTCTTTCGCTCGCCCCAGCTGTAATGCACTCAACGTTTTGCACAATGCTAGCCACACTCACACACGTTATAGTACATGCAGAGAAGCAATATCTGTGTTTGTAGCAGCTTCCCTTTGGCACCTGGGGCTCAGAGGGAGAAAAAAAAATCAGTTAAAAACCTCTTAATCATAAAAAGATGAAGCGTAACAGGTTTAACAAAAGCTCCAGTGTGATGAATGGGCCTTATCTGATTAAGCTGAGTGATTTACCCTGAAGGTGAATGAATACCAAGAGAACCAGCCTTCAGTAAGAGCATTGAAATACTATTTATGCTTTGCTAATTCTCAAAAATACACATTATTTGCGTATTATCTCGATTGAGGCGCAAATCAATGAATTACCTAATCCTGCTCGCAATGAGGCGCGAGTACACACATGGCTGAGTCTTCACTGCCTGAAGTTGAAGTGCACACTCTCCGGTCGTTTTGTTCGACCACACTGGAAATACACAAACCATGCCTTCTTTGTGTGTCATTTTGATGAATGCTCGGGGCATTTTCACAGAGTGCAAATGTGAGGAAGCCGAGATCCATCTTGATTTCAGGAGTCCATCGGAGTCCATAGGGGGAGGGTCAATGTCCATCTGTTAGCTTGACGTGACACTGAGGCTGCACAAAGGGAAAGACAGACCACTGACCTCATACTTGGACTCTGTGTGTGTGAGGTGTATGAGGTGTGTGTGTGTGTGTGTGATTATAATTTCTACATAGATCCAACAATAGAGACATGCATCACTGTCTCTCTCTCCACCTTTCTCCACTCTTAGATATTTTTGTTAGGGCCTAACAATCCCTTTCTCAGCATTCACAGACATTCAAAGTGACCCAGCCTTTGTAATGAGTCCTAAAGGGCCTCTTGAGGCAGGAACATGAAAAAGATGCCAGCAATTGCTGGCGTCTTGTCTCTATTAGATGTTGGAGCTCTGTCTTATTAATAAAAACCTTTTCTCAATAATGGCCCTAATGTCTTTTCATTCTGCTTTGCCAGTCACAGCAGATGTGCACAGGTCTCTCAACTCCTGTGCCTTTGTACTTTGTTGTATGACAAAAAAAAGTGTACTCACAGACCGACACTATGATAGTATGAGGATAAAATGGTGTTGAAAGCTTTGCAATAGAAGAATTGTTACTCATCTGTCCTTTATGAGGCAATTAATGCTTTCGTTAAGGTGTTACAGGCTAAATAATAACGCTTTCTTTGGCCATTGTTGGATGTGTTTTGTGCATGTTTAGGGGAGTAAGGACTCTTTTGTTTGACTCTGATGAAGAAGTTATAATGGACAGAAGACAGAGCAGACAGACACATTTCCGTTAAGTTAAACCAGAAGGTTAAATCAGTGACAGATTAGTCTATATCTAAATCCAAAAGAATAACGTCAGTTCAAGAGCTGAGTGTCACTGCTGTTGTAAATGCTGGACTTGAAACCACTTTGTGATCACAAGTGATACTACAACTTTACATTTCAGCCATGCGGTGGACAGAAATTCCAACTATTTACACAGCTTCACAGCTGACAAACAGAAAAATATGCATAAACTTTACAAAGACAATATACCAGCTGGGTTATGTCTCGCTTTTATTTTAAAGTGCATTTCAGATGCAGTTTACCATATAGAAGTGGAATGCCTCCAGCCAGACAGATGCAAATCAAGGCAGAGAGGATGCGGGCTGCACAAACAAATGACAGAGAGACAAATAGACGTCGGAGAGGACAAACAAAAATCCCACTTGCACCAGCCGCGCACATTCCCACCATTTAGACTGCAGGGAGATCAATAGTTTTCTTCACCACATATAGATGAATTTTCCCAGGGTGTTTTGCTGAGAGATTCAACATTTCTGCATTTGGAAGAAGAATGGCCTGTTAAACCTTGAATGATGAATGACAAACAAAAACAAGCGTATGTGTTTCAGCCCGGAGTGCAGATGTTTCCTTATGGGTCTATATCTGTGAAAAATTACAGTTTCTAGTAATCTCCATGCAGACTTATGTCATGCTATGAAAACTTGGATACATACACATTCACCAAATCAAATAATTTCTTCCAAAATTACAGTAATCACAGAAACGTGTGGTCTTTCTTTCTAATAGATAGAAAGAAAGTTTGTGTAGCAATAACGCTGTCCATCCAGGAGAGACTAACAGAGTCTGTACGGTCTCCAAGCTTTATGTTTATTCTAAACATGTCCTCATATATCAATAGACACTTTACATTTGTTTTTATGTTTAGTCTGAGGCACGGTGTCCGTTTCAGCAGAAGCATCAGAGGGCAGGACTCACACAGGATTGTTCCATCCTTATTTTTTGACATTAAGAAAACATATTTGACCAGTTGACTCACAATGATAAAAGGCCTCACACCACAACACTGATAAACCTTAATTTTCTCATATTTCATCACAGCCTCCCATCTCGAGGTTGTCAGGGGAGATTCCTCGGTCTCAAGCGAGTCAGTAGCCGCTACCAGCGTGTATTGCTTTGTTGTTCTGACAGTAATTACAGACATCGGAGTGAGTTGTATCCACAGGTGCTGTATATCTAACAACACAGAGGAATTAATGCAGTTAGTGTGGGCTGCTGTAGCACTGTCTCCTGCTGAGAGTGTAACCCAACAGGCCTTTAATGCAGAGTGGAGCTGTGAGGAGCGCCAGCCCATGGTGAGCTGATTCAATCCTCCCCTCCTGCCTGTTTTAACACAGGATCCTTTAATGCAGCCCTAACAACATTTGGGGAGTATTTTTAAACAAAATGAAATTGCTGAGGCGCCACCTCCGTCTGCCCCGATGTGGCGTGGGATACAGTTCCCCCCAGTCAAGTGAGCTCAGAGAGGCTGCAGGAATTTAAACTCCTACTAATGAAGATGGGGGGTAGTGCTGCTTCTCCACTATAGAATTACATTGTCATACAGCACGATAATGCAACAGAGTCCTATATGTCAGGGGGGTTCATGCAGTGAGGAACACAGGCTCCTGATGCAGTCTGGAGCGAGTTGGGCGTGTCTTGAGGATTTGCTCAAGTATTAATGAAATCAAACAGAAGAGAACCATTTGACTTCATTACTATCTGATTTAATGTTTTTTGATACAGTTGCCACTCTCTTTATGCAATTTGTTGAAAGTGACATTTTCAACAATCAATGATTTGTTGGCTTGAAGGTTTTTCTACTTTATTAAACTGCAAGACAGATGTTGGAGGAATACATACTGTATATATGTATGTGGGAGAGGCGTGCACCAACAATCAGGCGCCACCTCTGGACCTGTCTGTAGTCTGTTTCTGTGCCTAGTCCCTGCACACATGCATTCTTGCGCATGTATGTCCTATATGTGCATGAGTCTGGATGTGTGTCGTCTCATGTCATGGTGGCTGTGGCCTCTGAATGTTTGATGTGACCACTGGTGTGAGGAGAGGATCTTGAGTCTCGAGGTCAAGAGGGTGTGCTTTGACATACTGAGGAGAGAGAGGCACAGACATGGGGGACTCCTTGATGTTTGTCCTGTCAATAGCTTTGCTCAGGGGAATATTCTGCCTGACTGTGTGTGGGGCTTCACTCTTACCAGGCTCCACTTTGTCTGTGCAGGCTGCTGATATATGATGGCTTAGCCCCTAAACTGCTGGTGTTTGCAAGCTAACTGGTGTCTTGAATAGTTAGTAGTTGGAGTGTGTCACAAACGCATTCATTTTTCACCATGGCTACCCATGGAAAAAACTTTGGTCACTTCAGAGAATTAGATGCTGTGAATTAAAACATATTGTGGTGTAATATATGATTGGTTGTCACATGTATTTTGATAGAAAACATAACAGAGGTCTGGGCTGGTATCCAAGTGAAGGCTGCGTGTACCAGCTTTATTTTTTGCAATACTGTGTCACTACACATGGGGAGCTATGGCTCTGTAGGTTCACGTTCATGGCACATCTCCTTACTATGTCACGACAAACACATGCAGATGGACAAACACACACATATACTCCATGGCTGCTCTCTCAGCAATGCAAGGGAATGCAGAGTATTTCTGCACAAGTTGTCATGTTGGTAATCCTTTTTTTTGTATTTTTGTTTAAACAATGATACACTTTCACATTGATGGCAGAGACAAAGAGAAAAAGACCACAAAAGATAACAATAAAAGACCTTAGATTAAAATCTACTCGTGTAATGTCTAATTTAGTCATATCAAAGTTGAATTTATATTGACTCCAGGAAAGCACAGTATGGATTTAGACATGGTTGGGTGAAATGTTTGCAAAATTCTTATTTATTGAACTCAGTTTTGACAAAGTATATGCTATATATAAATAAATAAATGGAAGAATTGATCCAAACACACAGAACAGGTCTGACCACTGTATTTTAATGTGTGTTTCTTTTAGAAATCTCAATCCATTGCTTCATGCAGTCCAATTTTCCCAACACCAAGTCAAAGTATCATTCAATATGAGTAACATACCAACCCACTTATCAACCACTCAATACTGTTACTGAACATTTTTCTGAGAGTCTCTTTTCTGAGAGGATCTCCAGGTGTGTGCATGTGTTTGTGTATGTGTGTGCGTGTGTATGAGTTTATGTGCCTTTGTGTAGAGACAGCAAGAGAGACAGAGAGGGGGAAGAGGTGTAGTAATCCATTAAACAGTCCCTCCATCTACGGATTAGGTTAGGCCATCAGGAGATGGCTCCTTTCCTCTGAGAGAGGGCCGAGGTGTGGGTCAAGCATTTAGTAATAAGCTCAACTGTCCTATAGTGACATGTTACCAAGGTTACCAGGCTGACCCTGCCCTAGCAACGCCTCTGCAAGTTCTTCCATCCTACCACAGATATTGTGACAGCACGCACACAGGTGAAACTTGTGCATGCCCGCACACACACACACACACGGATCGTTGCACATTTCCCCACTACTGTAACTCTATCTTTCTACATTTCCTCTCTACTTCCCTGAATTCTCCGGCTTGTCCCCACAAGACCCCATCCGTCCTCTCGCAGGAGGATGGTACAGTTTCATGCAGCCTTTTTGACACTCGACAAAATAAAAGCCTTCACATTAAGAGCACTGGCAGAGGTCAGTTTAGGTGTCTAATATAAACCGTGGTGTAACCGCGGGGTCATCTCTCTTCTGGGTGGTCAGAGGGACCCTAGCCTCGACCACTAGCCTCGGTGACCAGCGATTGCAGCACTGAGGCCCACAGAATGCTGATGCACCATTTGTCTGGGGCATGTTCTGGTCCACATGATGGATGACATGCGCTGATGCACAGGCTCTAAGTGATTGGGGAAGATTGAAGACACCCAATTCACTTACAGTAGCTTTGCTCTCCTTTCTATAACCATGCAATCACAGCAATGGGCACGTGTAAAATGTACAAGTATGTGCTGGATATACCAGACCTGTTACGCTGCATAACCTGGACCATTGTTGCTTCACTCATTGGTGAGCTTCACTTTGCAGGTCTGCTGCACCATCAGAGTCATGTGTGTTGAGTTTAGTAGAAAAAACATATTGTGCGTCTGGTAGCAATACTGTCCCCCTGTTTGCTGGCAATGCAAGAATGCACAAATTAGTTGACATCGTTAATAAATATGTCCATTATATTGCGTTTAGGACTTCACCAGGGAATATAACACTGATATTTCATCTCATGTAGCTGTCACCAGATACATGATGACAAGGGTTGTTTAGTAACATCTGAATTACAGCTAACCTGCTGTTTTTGCTGCTAGACACTGTTTGTACCTATTGGCATATGCTATAGGACAAACAAAGGTTCAGTGTTTTTGTTTTTTTAAACCTGTAATGACTGATTTTCTGGATACTTTGGGGAAACAAGCTGTGAACAAAACATTGACATATTACCTTTTAAGTTGATATGGTAAACTTGTAAGCATTAGCAAACAGAACAACATTTCTGGTCACTTGGTAAATGTATGTGCAGTGTTCACTCTCATTTTAGCCTTGTCTACACAAACTCTGAGGAAAAGCTGTTAAATGTTCCACTGTTTTCGCCAGCTGGTCCCTAACTTTGTCTGTCTGCAGCTTGGGTGCTGGATATAATGTACAGTGGGTTTTTAGAGCTTTTTCACTGAAAACAGCTGCCTGCTGCAGCTGAAAATGATCATGTGATCCACTGTTAATACAATAAAATATTGTTTGGGGTTTTTTGTTGTTGTTTTGGGTATTTTTTACAGACTTTTTTTAAAAGGAGCAGATTGGTTTGAAACACATTTTGACCCAGATGTTCCCACATAACCAACAGTTGTTGCTGTTCACCAGTTTACAGTCTTTGCATGAACACAGCTCAGTACAAATAAAGATAATAAATGGTTCAACTAGAGGGTGATTATACTATTGATATGTTTTTGTATTTTTAGACTGATTTTCAGAAAACAAAGAAATAATGATCCCATCTTACTGTTTATTCAGAAACAGCCAATTAATGCAAAGCACTCAGCATCACAAGATGTGCAGATTTTGTTCACTGATGATCAGAAACTACTTAAAGGACAAATCTGTAATTTTTAACTATATAAACTTCAGATGTTACATAATGGAATTTCACATACAGTTGAAACATTTTTTTCACTGCTCTTTATTTGTAAATTATTGAAAATATATCCACGTTTTATTTGTGTTTACATTTAACAGCAACATTAATAGCTTAATAAAACTAAAGGATTTGATGTTTGTCTATAGTGTCAATCTCAAAAGACCTGTTAACCAGTTTTGCAGGAAGAGCAGGTTCCAATCGTATGTTTTCAATTTTAATGGTGGAGTTATCTGTTTGTTTACATTTTGATCAGTGTAACTTTCATTTTGAAGGGAATCTCTGAAGCGTACATTCTTTTTCTTTATTTAATATAAAGTAAAGCCCGCCACCTGCCCCACCGCTGTCTATACTACTATATTTCCTGTCTCCGACTCGTTAATGAGGAAACATATGCTGAGATGGACACTTCTTGATCAAGTGGCACAAGATGTTATGCATCCTGCATTACAGCAAGAAAAAGATGAAAAAGTATTGATCATTATGTAGCAGGTCTCATACTTTGAAGAGTGCAGGATAATCACCTATATTTGGTTGTTTTTCTCTTTAGGCCCCTTTCAGAACGTTGGATGTGATTGTCCATGAATGTCCTTGATGATTTTGTCATTGATTTTCTCCACAGTGCTGGACTGATTTCCTTTTGATGAGCCATTGAGTAATTCCAGTTTGTATGTGTCAACTGAGGATGATTACGCATGACTAACGGAGCAGGTTTGGTACATCAACACTTGGTCACACAACTAAACAAATGTGTTCCAGACAAATTGGAAGTACCATGATGTGAGCTTAAGTATGAATCATTACTCATAAACATTTCTAATGGTCCATTTTGTAACCTCTGTATTCTCTAGAATATGTTCATATATGTTTTTATTATTTAAAAAAAAGTTTTGTATAAATGTGCTAAAAGTTTCAGATTCTACAGTTAGTCGAACTGTTGTGTCTTTTTTATTTTCTCCCCATGTGTGTGTGCTCCCTAAAGGCCTAAAGAGCCTCTGTTGAATGTTTTAATCCTTCTTTTAGAGTACTGAATGTGAATGTCATTGAATGTCCTTCATGAATTTGCCATTGATTTTTCTTTTCCATAAAGCAGTTTTCCTCAGGCTATGTGCCAACAACAGCTACAGGTAGATGGTTCAAACAGGGGGCAATAAAATGAAAACTGCATTTGAATTTTTTTTTGTCACATAATACTTTAAAAAAAGGAAGAAAAAACCCCAGTGGAAATATAGATTATTCTTTTATGGATGCATCATGCTCATTTTATGTATGTGCCATATTGTTAGGCATGTCTGCTTTAATCAGACAGTTTTGTCAGATTTTTTTTCCTTTTCTGAGACTCAACTGACCTTATGTGAGGGAAAAAATTGTAAATATTTGTAAATATTTTTTTTCAGATAAAAGTTACTTTCTGTATTTGTGCAGTAAAAACAAAATAAGGCAAGAAGCAGACAAGCTAAGGAGGGATGAAGAAAAGAAAGATGGTGTGAAAGAGATGAGTGTATTTTTAGCTGCATATCTGTCACACATCTTTTTGCCTTTGATGGCTAGTGTCCATCAGATCTCTAGAGCGTGGCGGCCTCAGCCTTGAAGCTGCATTGGGGAGATGCACACACACATACGCACACACTCACATACTCACAACCACACACACACACACACCTACTTTAAGCACTTCTTGTTGGTGATGGATACGGCAAAAACAAGTGACAAAAAGGAAGCTGAAATGAGGAAGACACATGAAGATGTTTGAAACAACATTTGAACACATTAGAAGAACTTGTTTTATAAGGAGTTGTATTATGAATAATAGAAACACCAAAAACCAAATTAGCTTATTAATGAACACTTAACAAACATCGTTTTCTACTGACAGACAATCTCCAGTATCATGACGTGACAGGTCTTCCTGTCTTGGTCTTTAGGGTCTGGGGGTTTGTCAGGCAGCTCGCCTCCTGGGAAGCGTGCTGAGAGTCTGGACACTGGAGAGGTATAGATCCCCTTTCCCTGTCAGTCTGCTTCATTAGCCTCACACACACACATACACACATTCACACACACTCACACACACATGTAGACACAGCCACATGTCTCACATGTACACAAATAAAAAATGTAAATATTGTAGCATCTGAAAAGTGCTGCGTGCAGCTACATAACCCTAAAAAATTAGCTCAATCAATGTCAAGAATTGTGGTGAGCAATCTTAAATAACAATACTAAACTTATGTAGCATCCTTCATTAAATGAATGCTTTACAAAAAGGAGAGACAAGAAAAATGGTTAGGAAAAACAAGCAAAATTATAACATTAATGGCAGTAAAATAATAAATAGCAGTTCAAAAAAAAAAGGGAATCACACCAGAAAATCATTGCAAGTTTTCAGACTAGTTGAAAGCTAACTGAAAGTGATGTTTTTATCTGTTGTGTAAAACCCACTGAGGTTGTCTCACTAGTATTCATGGTAATCGTGATCCACAGTCTGGAGGAATCCGCATCTCTAATTTTCTTTTGACTGTGACTCTTAACATCAAACAGACCTGCAGAGAGGCATCTGAGAGTGAACATGATGGCATTTATATTAGGAGCTTAGTGGCAAAATTTATATTAGCTGCAGCTTCTTGACAGACTTTTTGGACAGAAAAGTAAAAAGTGCATTACAATGTTCAAGCCTGTTGGAGATCAAACATAAATTAGCTTTTTGGCATCTCTCTGGCTAACAAATTGGCCATACCCTGGAGATATTTATGAGATGAAATATTGCTGCTTCAGACAGTGCTGATGTGAATGTTAAAGCTTAAAACAGAATATAATATAACACTTAAGCTTGTGATCTCTGATTTGATTTGAGGAACCTGAGGCCAAAGTTTCTTGGATGGCAGAGTGGCAGCCTCTACTGGCCTCTGCACCACAGTTTACACTGGGTGTTAAAGGCTTTGTGGGAGTTTGTGGAACATCTGCAGGAGTGTGTCTCACACAGAACTGCATATTTGTCCTGGAGAACACAAACGTCTTATAACTCTAAGAATAAACATGATGGTTTTGTAAGGGGTAATGGACTAGATGGTCCACAGGTGATCATAAGAGAAGTCAGTCAGCAGTGCGAGGAGACCTTGAGCATGACATCATATACTAATCAAGAAAAAGAAAGAGAAAGTTAAAAAAAAAAAAAAAAACTCATAGAACACAATAATAGTTGTGGTTAAGTTTTCTTTTAGTTTATATGCAGTATTAAATATATAAAAAATAGGGAAAGATTATGATGAAAATAAAACGATTAAGTAAAAAGTGCAGTATTAAAAGCCTAAAGGAAACGTCTAATCTGTAAACAGAAATAAACAAGCAGGCAAAGACTGAACTGAATATTAATGACAACAAGATGACAGCAGTGGTACACTATCACCCAAATGCAAAAGACAAAAACTCATAAAATGATGAGAGAGGAGGAGGTGGAGGGACGGAAACCAGACTGTACGGTTTGTAGCTCTCCTCTACATAGGACAGGAGGCCTGGTTGCCATGGTGATGCAGTATTTCTCCAGAATTGCACATATTGATTCGCAGAGGCGTCAACGGCCAAGCAGGAGTGAGAAGAAAATGTGTGTGTGTATGTGCGCGTATGTGTGTGTTGGGGGGATGGGCTGAAGGGGAAGAGGAAAGAGAGAGAGAGCATAGGTTGGAGTAGGATCACCAGACAATGACTCTTGCTGCTACACACACACACACATACACACACACACACACACGTTACCCAGTATACCTTCATCGTCCATTCGCAGCTGGGGTTTTTTTTAACTATAGTTTGACGTGTTAAAATTGTTCTCATAAGTGATGACATTTAAGACTTCACTGTCACCTCAGAATACACACAATGTATAATTTGAGTGTGTGTGTATGTGTGTTTTGTCATGTTTATGCCTGTTAGTTTACGCATAAATGTAGCTCTGAGCCACAGAAAACAGCTCGTAGGCATACACCAGTTAAAGCAAAAGATCCTGCCCGAAACAGAATTCACATATGTTATTCCTTGTATGCTCGACAGTTTAATCAATATTTGTGCACATGAAAAACTGTCTCCTAAAGCCGGAAACCAGAAAACCAGAGCTCTAGTCTGTGATGTAATCAAAAGACAAAGCCCGGAGCTGTTTCACCGATAATTATCTGAGAATGATTTAGCAAGTACCTTCAGAGGAAATGTTTCACTTTTAATGTAAAAAAAAAACTTTGTTTCCATTGTTTCCACAAGATTATTACCTATTCAGCACTTAAGTAGCTACAGGAACTATTATTACCAACTAGTTTTTAACTTGACATGGCCTCACTGTAATCGATTTTCAGGGATTTATTCAACCATAAAAATCTAGAAGTGTCCAAGATCAAAGAAGAGCAAAAACATGAATATTCTGTTTCTGAATTCAGTTTTATTTTGCCAGAACAGATGTAGTGTGTGTCTAAATGTTAATTAAAGGCTACAATACATGTCTTAAAACCTGCAAATATTCTTTTTAATCTTAAAAACCTACAGTATATCTTTAGTGAACTGATAAACTGACAAAAGGGTCAAAACCAAAGTTGGGCACAAGCAGTAAAAGTAACTGCATTATGTCTAAGAGTCATAAAGGAGAGAAATTACAGCTGTAACTGGAGGCACAAAGCACCAACCCCAATAGAAAAGTAAGACACAGCACATTCACTCTGGCATGTTTGTGGTATTTAACAAAAATGAGGGTCATTAAGTTGGCGAGCAAGCAGAGATGAAGGGAGCAGAGAGGCTGTTTGAAAAGCTGTGTGTATCCGAAAGCTGAATTCCTTGAACGCTGTTTGAAAACTGTAATCCCAGCCGAAAGGTCAAAAGTCTCAGCAGGTTTTTTATTTGTGTCTTTGTGCTGCTGTTTTAAGCCCAGAACACGCTTTGTACTCCGTTCAAAGAGCAACACGAGGGGTCTGTGAGGGGATTAGTCTGAATGATGATGGCGGAGGCGGTGATGTGCGTGGGTGTGTGAGCGTGCACAGACGCACATGCACGTGAGTGTGTTGCTACTGTCACATCAAAACCTTGTATCTGGAAAAGTAAACTTTTTAGGAGATAAAAAAAAGACTTTTTGAGCTGGCAGTTGATGTTCTGGAAATTTTATTCTACTGCAGTATGACAAATTACTCTTACATGAGTTGTGTTATTTCCCTAATAAGGAGGCACATATAACTGTACGCATTTTTATTTTATCCTTGCTGAGCTGCTGGCGCCATTTGTGTTTTCCTCAGGAGAAAAAGTTTTCTCTCTTTTCAGCTATTGGAGGTCATAGGAAATGGCTTGGTACTTAATTGGTAGAATCATGAATACAGCATGCATTATTACAAACAAAAGACATTTTATATTTGAATTCATCATGCTAAATTTCTCAGAATTACTTGAATGGCATACAGTAGATTCATTCAGGAGAAAACAACAAAAACATTCATAAATGCAATCTTTCAATGTAAAGAAAATCTTTTTTTCCCTTCCCTGGTCAATGGCCTTCTAACGTTGCTCAAAATATCATTGAAATATAATAGGTTTTTTAAATATTTTTCCAAGAATTCAATAAAACAAAACCTTGTTGGTGAAGGTAGTGAAGAACATGTTAAGGCTATAAGAAAGTTACTCTTAAACACCCACTCTGTAAGAACATTACTGTGTTTATTACAGTAACAATAAAAACAATAAATTACAGTAAGTTTACTGTGTTTATATTTATAGTAGCAATATTGTAACTGTAAAATTAAGTGAAATGATGTTGCGGAAGGACAGACAGCTGCTGAGTGCCGGGAGCTCTGTAGGAGAGCCGGAGCTTCGGGACAAATAACACCCGCGAGTCACACCGGGTAGGCAGGTGTACATAGAGTCTTTAAAATGGTGTTTGTGGATGCGTACTTGTCTGGAAAGAGTCCCAAAAGCCCACCTCAGTCCACTTTGCAACACAAGTCAGCTGAGCCAAAAGGCTTTGGATCCTTGCAGGTCAGGAGCCATGTGATTTCATTTTGACCCTCCACTGCTGCCTCCTGTTCTTCAGCAAATTTAATGACAGCTACTGTAAATGACAGAAAAACAAAAATGTTTTATCATTACTATCAGTGTAATAGCCAAGCTATGATCAAAACACCTTTTTAAGACTGTCAAACATGGACGTAAGTTTTTGAAGAATAGGTCACACCTAACAAGACTTTAATTACCTACTCTAACAAACTTTTAAAGGTATACTATGCAGGATTTGGTGTTTTTAAACACAGCATTCAAAGTTGGCCCCTCCTCCCTGACTCAACCAGAGTGAGAGAGCAGTGGTGGTCAAGCGAGCGAGAGAGTGAGTGAAGCGAGCAGCGCCGGCTGGAACAAAGCCGTGAATAAGATAAATAAAATGTTATTTTTTGATTGTTTTACAGCGGTTACTTTCTAAAGCACAAATAAACACACCCACACCTCTGCACAACCTTGCGGGAAGGTGCTGCATTTTGTGTGAATGCAGAGCTTCATCCTGTCCACTGTGGCCTCTCTGCTCTGCGTGTGTGTAGCTCAGCCCCGCCCTCGGTCAAGCAGACACACAGACCTGCAGCTCTTTATACATCCATGACACAGAGACAGAGAGCAGAGCGGAGCAGAGGAGAGAGACAGAGACAGTGATGTAACCTGGTCTCAATGCTATGAGTCCCAACCTCACACCCTAAGTGCTGTTATTGGCTGGGGCCTACACACCCATTGCCCAAAGGCTGATGCCCGAACACAGTAAATTAATAAGGAAATACAGGCAGAGGGCAGAGTCTCTGCAGATAAATACACTTATGACCCATTCATTTCTAGTGGGTCATAAGTGATGAATGAGAGGGATTATTTTTGTATCAGTCTATACATTGTTTTTTAGGAAAAATCCTGCATAGTATGCCTTTAAAGACAATGGGATGTGATGTAAAAATGTTGATGAACAAAACCTTTTGAACAGACTTTGGTGATTTTTTTCCTCCTGATATTCAATGGTGAACATATAGTAAAATGTGAAGAGGACAGCCAGTGTGGTGTTGAAGTCAGGTCTCCATCAACATCCATCCATTTGGTCATATACAGGATCTCAGGTTCAGGTTCTCCTAATAAGTAAAAATCAAACACTGAATTAATGATAATTCTATTAACTTAATTATTGTTTTCTCTACTTAACTATTTTCTACAGTAGCATACAGTTCACTGTAATTTTGTACAGTATCACGTTGATTACTATGTTTTTAGGCCTAATACACAATACTATACTGTGAAAATATTCACAGTAATTAACTGTGCAGAAACATAGTATATTACTTTGGATTTCATTTTTTTAAAGTGACATATATTAACCAAATTAAGGCATAAGAAAGAAAGAAAGAAAGAAAGAAAGAAAGAAAGAAAGAAAGAAAGAAAGAAATGTTTACCTCCAGCACTCATATCTATGGAAATCCCATTAAGATACAAGGTCTGTTTTGAGAAATACATTTTGTGATATTGTCTTCATTATCATACTTTCAGATGCATTTTTGTGTTAAATTGCAATATAATACTCGATACTCTGCCTACTGGAACCCTGAAAAGCCTGACTCTGTTTGACAAAGTTTTCTATGAAATATGTTTTGGAGCAAAATTCTTCACATAGACTTTGTAAAATCCCTTCACCGGAAAGCAGTTTTCTTGTTGTTGTTTGTTTTCTCACAGAGACATGCTGAAAATGTTCTGTCTGGTCATGATGGCTGGTTTCATAGTGGGCATTTTCTATAATTTAGTACTCCGAGGGTGGCTGAATCAAGGGCAACTGTCAAGTATCTTCAGCCAAGTCCAGTTGCCCTCAATTCAACCCTCCTAGGATAACCATGACATGGATGACTGAGAATCTTCACAGACATAATTTAGTCACAGTTTCCTGTGTCTTCATTTGTTTTCTGAATGGTTGGTCAGAAGGAAATAGGTCTCCCTGCTCTTGTGTTGAAAGAGTTATAAAAATGATCAAATACTCATATGCACGTTAGCAGATGAACCCACATACAGACAAACATGTGATGTATTGTTAGCAATGCTGGATTAGCATTTCACTGTGATAAACAGATACAAAGCAGTTTCACACATACAGAGATGCACACAGAAACACAGTATACACAGCGTTGGCCCCCAGGTCCTCTGGCCAGGGACGAGTGTTGAATTTAAGAGCCTCAATCACTTTCTCAAAAACACAACTAATCCTCCGTCTCTCCACAACAAACACACACAGAGAACACCTCTTCCCTCTCTCACACTCTTTTGCCCTCTTTCCTACTCTACATTCAACGCAGCGCGCTCATGACTGTGAGAGGGAGAGTGCATCTATCTATGCATGTGTGTGTGTGTGTGTGTGTGTGTGTGTGTGTCTGTGCCTATGTGTCGGTGTGTTTATTTGTCTTTGTCTGCATTGTGATTGTGATGGTGTGCTTGGAGACATTGTTAGCCCCAACAGAGGATTGCTGCTGTGTGTTTCAGCTCAAGGTCTCAGCCTCCGTCTCCGGCTGTGGTCTCAGCTCCTTCCAGCTGCTCCTGAAAGCTCCACTCTGCCTGAATGAGCTGCTAACCTTGGCACCAAATCAATATCAGCCAAACTCTTTGAAGAATCACAGATGGAACTGGCCTCACTGCTCTGCGCTCTCTGTGCTGTGCGATCAGTGTGTGTGTGTGTATGTGTGTGTGTGTGTCTGTAATTGCTGCCAGCCTCCCTTTCCTGCTTGGCCTGCGTCCAGAGAGTTGCACAGTGTGATGGTGGAGTATCTGCTCTCATTCATGATTGAGGATGAGGTTTAGGTTTGGCTAAAGACACCCCGACCCCCACCACCCATCATCCCCTCTCAACAAACACACACACATCATCATTCATCAGTTGTTTTTCTTTCATCATTAATTTGATTTTTCTTTCTTTGGTCAATTCCTTCATTCTTTCACCCTTCGAGTGAGAAAGAAGGTGATGCCTTTTTCATTCCTTGCAGCCATCTTTGTCCTTGGTTCAAACACACACACACACACACACATGCATGCTTCCTGTAATTCAGCCCGGTATCATCTGATCTGGGTGTTGCTGAAGCTGATCGATGGTTGTGTTGAAATATCTCAGGGTATGATGGGATGCTGCATTCACGCATATACAGAGACATATCAATAGCCTGGATGCTCGGACCCATCATCTCTGTTTCCAAATACAATTAAATAGCTTCTTTTACACAAATGCACTCTGTCCACAAGCAAACATTTATACAAATAGATACACACTTGAATAGATTTTACAATTGATATACTGCGCAAATGCTGATACACAGATTAAACAAACACATTGATATAATAAAGTTTTGAGACCAGAGTGGGAACCCAATAAAACAATATTACCTCTAAAAGACCAACACAAAATAATGAAATTAAATAGGAAATTTCTGGAAGGTCTGATGAAGAAGAGCAGACTTGTTAAAGACGGCAGGTCAAATATAAACACAGGTCGTTCAGCTGGAAGACTCATTACATGAGACCACAGGGTTTAAACAAAGCAGATTTATAACAGTTGAGTTTCCCTCTTAGATAAATTTAGCTTGATATGTAGATTTTGAGGCAAAGTCTCATGAACCTGCAGCCTCATGTATAGCCAAACTTCAGACATCTGGATTAAGAATAGTGAAATCATCCTCCTACATAGCTACCTGGCTACCTACTGTCGCTATATTCATGAAAAATACAGCCACAAAAAAATGGCAACATGAGTGGATGAGATCGATGCAGCTTTACAAGTTGTTGCAAGTCGACTTACAGAAATAACAACTCGTATATCGGCTCTTGAATATATATTTGACCATGAAAAACATTCAGTCAAGTGCATAGCAACCACTACCACAGATATCATGTCAACTGAATATTGTGTCACAGGAAGAGAGACATGTCACTTCTTATCTATTATATAAGACAAAAAAAAACATCTCAGGCTGAAATCATCAAGTAAAACAAAATACAAATTCATTTTAAAGATCAGGTTACCTCATGTATAGGCTACTGTCAAATGCTAACGCTAAATAAATTAATTCAGGGCAACAAGATTAAATTCTCTCTCAGTTCAGTCAGTAAGGGGACAGTGTTCAATAAAATGTGGAAATGAAAATAAAATGAATATATATATATATATATATATATATATATATATATATATATACAAATAAAAAAGATACTCATGCAATGTAGTCCTAAGTATTCCATTCAATTTTACTTTGGTTTAATTACCAAAGACACATTTGAACTGAACATGAACATTTATCTGTTTGATAAGAGAAGAGAAGAATTAATTCTAAGTCTTGATGTCTTTGTATGATTGAAATTAAATTTGTATATTGGATCAGACAAAAGGTCCTGCTGGAAAGGGAGAGATCATTTAAAGCTAGGTTTATGCTTGACGCAGTGTCCCTGGTGTGCACCAGTAATGACATCATCTCGTCTTTTGCATCGACTGTGAAGGCTCTGCAGCACTTGGTCGTACACCTCTAAATCTTTGTAACTAGGCGCGCGCTGTGCAACTGGTCCTGCCGATTCTGGTTGAGCTGGGATGGCTGTCTTAATTCAATTTGGAGGTAAGCGACAGTAATTACAGTACACAAATGCAATGTTTGGCGGCATGTCAGTGTTTACTACTGTTGCCAGGCAACTATTATAGTTCATTTTATGTGTCTTTATAGCACGTGTTCTCTTTTATTTATTGTCAGAAAGTGACCGAACAAAACAGGAAAAGAACTTTAAAGTTTTGTAACAACTCTTTCCATGTTGTGATGCACAGAACAAAGTAAACAAAGACCAGAAATGGTAACAAGGAACACTCATTGACTTCTTGCTTATTCACAGAATATTTTGTTTGTACATCCCATGGAGATTCGGAGAATACTGCAACAAACAATACATTGAGTATAAACACCTCTGTGCATGCTCATAGCTTGTGTGCCATCTGCAGAGGCCTGCACCACTGTGTCTCATGTGAGTATAAACAAAACTTAAGACCCCTAATCATTTACCAGATAAAACTATTGAACCATGGCATTTTAATTTAAATAGCTGAGGACAGTGATTTGCACAAGACAGGGAATTAATTGTTAGCCTTTCCTGTTTTTTTCCAGCTTCATCATCCCCTACAAGCCAGGACACAGTGTGGTATAGCTGCTATGTTACTCAATATTAATAATTAGATGCAATATTGCAGTGCTGTAGTGCATGTCCTTATACCGACGAGTGAATAAGTTAAAAAAAAATCAGTGGCATTAATCAACCTTAAGTTGTCTATGAGCTCCAGTGTTTCAATAAAGAGTTACTGTTTGCAGCTTTAGGTTCAATCAGAGAGGCCTTTGGAAACACTAAAGAATAGTGAACACTTTTCACTCATCAATGATACTGAGGGCAAATTCGTCCATCTTCTGACTGGAGTCTATTGATGGGAAGGACAGCCACACAATAACAAATATATTCCTCTGATTGTATTCCTCCATCATTTTTCTTTGTCTCCTTCTTTCTGCTCTCCTCTCTCATTTCTTTCCCCTTCCTCCTGTCCTCATTATTAATCTTTAGTCTATTCTATTACCCCCCTCCTCCCCCCCAGTTCTTATGCCTTCCTGCCTTCTCGTATTGATTTTCATTTATAGGTTTTCATCCTTTTCACTCCCATTTCTCTGCACTGATGGCACCTTGCAGCTTGCCTCTCACTCTGCCTCTTCCTTCACCTCTCCACAAGTAAATGCCTTCCACATTCTCGTGCCATTCTTTTGTTATAAAATCAGATACTTCTGGACTTTGCAATATCGAGAGGCCAGGCTGCGACAAAGAGCATGCACTGCGGGTGAAGAGGTCTAGGCAGCCCTATGCTATTCAGAGGCCATAAAGGTTACCCTCCTTCCTTATACGTCAGAGAAAAGGAGTTGGTATGGATCCAGAAACCTTTCAGTGAAAAGAGAATACCAGCAGATCAAAAGATTTATTATAGAATGTATTTATTGCAGTACGAGGACTCAGTCTTTGCTTTATGGATGTTGATGTGACTTATATCAAGTGTTGGCTGTGAGTTATGAGTCAGGAGGTGGATTGGCTCAATAAATACATTGTTAGGAGTCTGTGTGCCAACATTGTAGATTCTGTAATCACAGAAAAGTGGCATGAAGGGAAAAATAAACAAAAACAAAAGAGAGAAATTAAAACTTACTGTTACCCAGCTTGCACCATTTATTCTCTCTCATCCCTACCACAATTTCAGATAATCAGTGAACTTTGCATTTGGAAAATGTAATGTTTTGCATTATGCCAACAACAGAGCACAGTTTTACCAACTTTAGATTCTTAACAAATTGTTATGAAGGGTGACTAGTAGCATCTTTCGCTGTAAACCACAAGAGCCTGATTGTCCCATGTATGACATCCACGCTGGAAATACATAACAAGAGCAAAATCTACAAAGGAAACATTGTTTACCCAATTAGATGGATAGCTTTCAGATTGTGTGCAAACTGGACTCCATGTTTGTTTTGACTCTCCAGCCAACGAGGAAGCAGCAGAGTATCAATGGAGCAAAATGTCAACTTAGAACAGAGATAACGAAATGGCGTCGTCGGAAATGTATGCCCTTATTCTCCCGTTCCTTATGCAAACACACTAATATCAATGCTGGTTATTAATTGACGAGACAAAGAGTTATTCGAGGAAGCAGGCTGTTTCACTCTGATAACAACAGACGTTGTACCTGCCTCTCAAAGATTCTTGACAGCAAAAAAGAGACAGAAAGGTGAGACTGTCCAGGAATGAGCTGATGTTCACTTTCTTTAGTGTGTAGTCTCCCAGATTCTCAAGACACTATTGTACATCTTTGTTGTAAAAAAAAGAAATTCAACGAAAATAATTGACTCTTCTTTCAAATATAACAAAATCATTCTTAACCTATTGATTGATGTAGCTTCAAGGGGAATATTGAGAATTGCAGAAATAAGCTTATGTTGGTTGGCTGCCAACACATTTCTATGAGAACTTTGTGCGAAATTGGCAAGTGGATCTTTTTAATTTCACACTGTAAATACAACTTAGCCATTTTTGCATGTTCATTTTAACCAGGTGATCTCAAGACCGTTTCCACTGGCCCGGTCTTACAAAAGTGGTCACCAGACTGAAAATACATACAATACAGCCCTAAAGACAAAAATATATGCGCACTGCTTGCGATTTCTTTTTATTTATGCTAGATGTGCTTGACACAAATCAATTGCCAGAAATGAAAGTTAACATTGGACAATTCCGCATAACTGCGAATGATGTTTATTGACAACATTTTTTCATTTTCCAATGGTAACATTTCCAAAATTCTGGCTTTCTACAATGTCTGCGCAAGGCAGTTATGGTATATTTACAGTTCAAGAGAGACTGTGTCAAGTCAACTATAGTTAAGAAATGTTATCTATTGCAAGTCTGTCCGTCCTGAAAGAGGGATCCCTCCTCTGTCGCTCTTCCTGCAGTTTCTTTTTTCACCGTTAAAGGATGTTTTGGGGGGGGGGTCCTTATCTTATCTGGTCCAGGTCTGTGTGATACAAACTCTAGTCTCCTCCATGAAAGTTAGATGTATCACATGCCCAAGTACCAATGCAGGACTCCTTCCTGCGTTGGTGTTGGACATAAATCATAAGGTGCAGAATCATCCAATATGGAATTATGATCATTCGTTGAGATAATGGGCTGGATTGACAATGTTTCAACCACACGTGGTTTTCTTCAGGTAAAGGGAAGAAAGAGGTGTGCATATCTGTATATACAGACAATTTATGATGATTTGTTACTACCCAGCACCTGCCAAGAATTTAATCTGATCTGCACCACGAGGAGAAGCAGAGCCTCAACTCTGATATAGAACTGAGAGAATCTGTGTCTGCTCTGCTGAGATTTGGTATGAATATGGTTACTTTCATACAGAGATCAACTGCAGCACTCCCCTTTTTCTCTTTTGCCCCACTGCAGGTGCTCACCTCCACTGCTACTTTGCTATTTTCCTCTTACTGATTGAAAAAATCTAAAATTGTCCAGTAAAACAGGGGTCTTTGCCCCTGTAGCCTGGCATTACCAAGAGTCCTATTATCCTCAGTGATAGCTCTGAGACATGAGCGCACATACACAGACACACATGCACATGTGAACAATGGCACATCGATTACACATCACTACATTCTGTCATGACCTGGCTCATGAGCCATGACAAAAACAGGAGGTACACGGTTTTTAAACTGAAAGTACAGGTTTTATTATTTAACATACAATAATCCAAAAACATGCTGAAGATGTGTGTTAATCAGTTTTATCAGTGTCAGCGGATGGATGAATGGTTGAGTGATGAACGAAGGGTGTTGTACAATGTAAAACCTAAACTAGGAACACGGCCGAAGTCAACCACACAAGAACATGGTGCCAGAAGACTGGAGAGCGAGCCCTTGGACAGGGACAGCCAGGTCTTAAATACCCCTGGGAGACTGGCCAGGTGCTCCCAATTGCACTGATGAACTCCGCCTACCAGGGACCTGCAAGGCAACACAGACAAACAAGGGGAAACACACACAACAAGCCCTGATTGAAAAAATCTAAAAGTGTCCAGTAAAACAGGGGTCTTTGCCCCTGTAGCCTGGCATTACCAAGAGTCCTATTATCCTCAGTGATAGCTTCTGAGACATCAGCACACACAAATACACAGATACACACACACACATGAACAATGGCACATCGATCACACATCACTACATTCTGACATTCTGAAGACGCCCATATACACACACACACACACACACACACACACACACACACACACACACAGCCACAACAAAAACATTGATTTGCCCCCCTCCCTCTGTAGAAAAATACTGCCAATCTTCACCAGGCTGTAATTTTATGGCACAACAAAATGAAAGGGTAATTTTAGCGGGATAGTGAGGGAGAGGCACAATCGGAGATAAAGGGACAAAGTTTGGTGTCTGAAAGGCCGGTGATGATGATAGCAGCCGTGCAGGGAGAGAGAAAGGAGAGAGAAAGGCCGTTTGACAAGGCTGACAGCCTCACGCCTCACTACCCAGCTCAGCACAGAAAGACAGGCGCTAAAACACTGCAATTTAGATAGTTTACTGGCCATTGTCAAAACACAAGCACAATCTGTGGAGGGTTTAACGGGTTTAAAGTCACTCAGTAGGGACCCCCACCACCACCAACAACAACCTTATTCATTAGGCCTACTCATTCAGTGAAATAGAGAGTTTGGGGTCATCTATTAAATTTGATGGAAAAATTCTAATCAGTTACCAACAGGGTGTGTTTAAAAATCTTTAAAAATTATTATTAATACTAATACTATAAATTATTATTTCTTTATGGTCTTTTTTTTTAGATATTATAATAATATAATTTACATATTATTAATATGATTTGATTTTATTTATGCATTGATGTATTTTGTACTTTGTGTTTTTAATTGATTAACTTTGATATTGTATGTGTATAACCAGCTGTATTGTAATGTATTGTAAAGGTGGGTGATGTTCTGTTCTCTTGAAAGTGACTTAAAGTGAGATGAAACAAGCTACCTGAAAGCTGCATCCACTTGATGATTCAGTTCATTATTTTTGTTAAATCTGTTTGAGCCATGAAATTGAAATAAATGAAGCAGAAAAAGCACATTAGAGAATGAATTTACGCAATAGAGATGGTGCAACTTGTTGATATTCTAACATACACAATGTGTTTATTTCTTTGTGTCCTCTGACATCTATAGTGGGCTTTCATGGTTTCACATAAGATCACACAGTCCACTATAAATGTTCAAAACACTATTTTTCTTCTGCCCCACCTTTGGGTAATGAATGTGGTCTTTGAAACCCACAGGACAAGATTATGTCAGAAATCATACTATAGCACATGTGTCCAGATGTTTTATCGTGATTAGTCGCTGCAGATTCTTCCTCTCTTCATCCTCCTTTCTGTGCCAGATGGTATCAGTTTATTGTGTAGCACTGATGAAGAGAACCCATACTTTTTATTCAGTTTGAAGGAAGGCCGAGATAGATTGATATTGATAACTTCAAATGGAGGCTTTGGTCTGTGGTTTGTAGAGGGGAAGATATCCAACATTTTCCACTTTTCCTGCCCTCGCAGACAGAAAAGGATGCCGTCTCTGTATTGATGAATGCACTCTGCAAAGCCAAGAAGTCTCTGACAGTTAATCAGTTTTTCCTCTCTTTTGTCTTTCCTCCTGTATCATTCATTACCTCCTCTCTGTTTGACTCTGCTTACTGGACAGTTTCCCTCAGAAGATTAAAAATCTGCATGCCATCCATGATACCCCTTTAAAGCAAATGTGCTGATATAACATCAGCACATACACCTGTGCTAAAAATCTATGTAAATATACCACCAAAATGAACAGTAGCCGCTTTCTGAGTCAGCTTTTACCTTACTATATGTAATATATAATTGCACTTTATAATAAAAGAAAAAAACACTTTACAAAACAAAACATGCTCAAGTAATGTGTAGCAAATGCATGATTCATAATGACCTAATACATTAATGAATGCAGGATGTATCATTATTGTTGCTCACCATTAAGAAAAATATCAAGTCATTATGAGTTTATGTGATCTTCAGTTAATAAGTATTAACATGCAGTTACTTCATACATTAATTTATATGCCTCAAAATTCACTGACAAGAACATTTCAGACTCATGCATAAGATCAGCCTCTCTGACAGCAGAGCAGTACCTGTTCTCTTAGAAATATCAAGCTGTTTTTATCAAACTGGTAGTCAGATGCAAACATCTACATGTTGCTGCACATCTGTATAGTCCTCATTTATGTCACATTTACAAGCTAGGGGCTGGAACATCAGGGTTTTTTGATTGTTTGTTTGTTTGTTTGTTATTATGTATTTCATGTTGTTATTGAAATAAGTGGAGTTGGTACAGCAAAAACAAAAACATCTGGCAGCTGCCAGTTGACACATCAGGAATCCGATGTCAAAATTACTAGACAACATGTAGATGTTTGCATTACTATTTTGATAATAAAAAATAAAAAAAACAGTTTGATATTTCTATGAGAATACCAGTACTGTTCTTAACTGGATTCCAGCTAATTGAGTGGCATATAAACTAATGTATGACATGTGAGTTAACATTCATTAAATGATGATCCATTAAGCATTAACTAATCTCATAGAGACATAGTGACTTGATCATTTCCCAATAATGAGCAACAGGAATTCATGGTACGTCGTCCATTAATTCATGCATTAGTTTCACATTATTTAAAGGTGCAATATGTAAGAATTGGCAAATTCATACTCATACTCCACATTCCAAACCAATTGGGGGTAGCATATCACCATTACATTATGCTAATTTACAGCATAATGCATTTATCAGTGCTCAGTTAGCTAGCAAACTAGGTAACTAAGACTTTGACTAAGTGTGATAGCAATATCAATTCAGTGCTAACATTGAGCTTCTATTTGCTTGAATAAATCTAACCTAGAAGACAAAGCACTACTTCTTCATCTTCTTATGCTGGACTGAGGGCAGACTGGACGCTACAGTGACCATTGAAAAGAGCCATACTAGTCATCACTCCTCATCCACTTCCTTGACGAGGACCTGCTCATTCTCTCCTGAACTCACTCTCAACTATTTGCCTGCCAGTCTATATATCCTCCTCCTTTCCATTGTTCTTTTTGGCAGCAAGACTGAGCATCCTCTGATCCTCTGCACCTATGTCAGACCAACACTAATGATCATGTGTACTTGATATATAAACCATAACTATATCAAGCCTCAGCAATCAACTGCTCTATATGTGTCCACTGTGGCAATAAATGGCTTAAACGGGAACAGCAGTGGTCTCCTCGCATTCTTACCAATACACCCATGGTGATGTTAAAATTCCTGTGAACCACCCCAGCTGCTACTCTACAGTGACTCACTATCGCCTCCCAAGGTACAAGTGGTTTTCGAGACAGGACAGGCCAGGGCTAACTGGTTAGCATGCTAACTTCAGTAGATATCTCTGCAACACAATACAAAGATGTCTTTGACAAAATGTCAGAACTGTTATTTCTTCACATTATGTTCATAATTTTAGTTCATTTTTGAATGTTTTAAACTAAAAGTCTTAAATCTCAAATCTTACATATTGCACCTTCAAGCATGTGTTTTGTACTCTTATCATTAAATTTTCCTAAAAGTGTTTTGTTTGAGCAGATGTTGACCTTGGCCTCCTGTTGCCATTTATTTTGTTTTACTAGTTTTGTTTTAATCTAATAGTCCACCTTCCTCTAAATTTGTGAAAAACAAGACTGGGTTGGACCAGCTGTTTGTAAATCCATCAATACGTTTTTGCGTAAAGTCTCTCAGAGGTTCTTAGTAAGTACTAGCTAGTGATTTACTTGTGATTTATTACATCAGCTTGCACCATTGAAAGTCAGAAATGTCTTATTGAAGTTAAGTTTAGTTTAGTTTAGTAATGTGTATATAGGTTGCCAGGAAACATCTGTGTATAAGAAGTAGTTGTAGCATCCCAAGCTGTGACATAAATTCCAAAAAAAGTTTTAGGGACCAAAAGATGTAATAAACTTAACTGCCAAATTTTAGTGAATGCAGGTATGACTTTGTTTTATTTATGTCTGCATACCTGGAGGAATACGCATGTTTTATAATAAGTAGTATTCATGCAGTGAGAGCGAAATATCTGATTATCATAAGCTAACCAAAGTTATTTGGTCATTTACTGGTGTGATGATATGGTGGGATGAGAAGAGAAATGGGTGGAAGAGATTGAAATTTGGGGGAGGGGTCGCAGTTTAGAGGTCATAACCTTGAGTATTGATCAGGTTTTGTCATTTCCATGGCGACTGGAGGCCCCCTCTCTCTGACCTGCTGGAGTACATTAGACCTGAGATCCATAACGCCTGTTTGTTCTCTCTTTCTCTCTCTCTTTCCTCTGCTTCTCTATCTCACACACATACTGTGACACACCTACACAGAGGCGCAAACACACTCATCAATACACACACAAACACACACACACATGCACACGCACACGCATACACACAGCTGCTCATCCAAGCACAGGAAGAAACTGAATTAAACCTTAAAAACAATCTGGGCCTGCAGAGAGGACAATTCATCATGATCTCTGTGTGTCAGAGGTGTGTGTGAGTGGGTTTGGGTTTGGTGGGGTGCAGAGGTGGAAGAGGGTGGCTGCAACACTCCAGCCACTGACCAGTTGTCCACACACACACACACACACACACACACACAGACACACACAAACTGTGCTCACTTCACAACACTGATCTTTAAACACTCATCCACATTCCAGCCAAGGTCAGCGAGATTGTAAATGAAGCTACATAGTATCTGGCCAGCAGTTTGTGTGTTTGTGAAAGTGTGTGTGTGTTTGTGCGAGTGAGAGAGGAAGATGAGAGATAGAGGGGGGATAACGAGAGATGAGAATGAACAGTGCATGAACCAAAACTGGGAAGTGCACGTTAGAGATTGGCTAATTCAACTTAATTCCACACTTACTTTTCTCTCATTCCAGCCTGGCAGCATTTACTTTCTTTCCATTTTTCTTAACTGTCTTCTTCCCTTGTACCCCATTAGGAGATGCACTAATTTCTTATCCTTTTCTGTCTCCTTTCTCATTCGCTCAGCTCTTACTGCGCTGTCTGTCTCGCTCTTTAGCTTTCTCTGTATGTGCTCATCTGTTTTCTTATTCACTTTCCCTCTCTCTCTGTTTCCATCACTCCTGGAGGTGACTGGGGCTGAAGAAGGGCTCTGTAGTTTGTCCTGTAGGCTGGCAGGGACCTGCAGAGCTGAGGGGCAGCCTCTTTGTGAGGAAATGATTTTCTCGGTGCTGAGGAGGACACTCCAAATCATCTCCAGCAATCTCAGTAATGGCCCTGAGACGCTGCTGCCTTTGTCCTGTAATGGTGACAGATGACTGGCTGGGCAGACGGGGGCCGTCCAGACGCCTAGCGAAGGGGCGAACAAACCTCTACATGCACACACACATACACACACAAACACTTGCATAAAATGCCACTCCACTAGCAGGCTTTGTGATTGCAGGTAATTGTCTCTTCTCGGGCTGTGGTGTTAGTGGTTATCCTTAACAATCACTCTCAAAGAAGAGTTCTAACTATCTGTCCTTTCAAAGGAAAGATGATTCCACTTTACAGAGTCACGCCTGAGCACCCCACCACCACCACCACCGCCACCTCCTTCAAACATAAGAGCTGGGACAATAAAGCTTTTAACCTTAGACATGTGGGCATATCAACAAAATAAATATGCATAAATTATTCTCAGAGTTACTGAAGTAAATTATTAGCACATTATTTATTTAGAGTAATAACTGTGGATAAAAATATTATGTGCCATTTAACTGTATTTAACAATATACGTTCTGGATTGTTGTTTTTTGTTTGTTTGTTTGTTTGTTTTTTGGCACAAGTCAGCTGCTCCTCCATAACAAAAAATGAAACTTTCATAGTTTGCTAAAAAGGCAGAAGATGAACAAGTGAAATGTGTTTACAACCTATAATTAATCTTCAGAAAGTGAAGAACATTTCAAATGGAGATATGCAAAGCATGGGAATGGTGATGAGTAATTTGGTCCTGCTTAATATTAAGCAGTGGTGGAAAGTAACTAAGTACAATTACTCAGGTGTTGTACTGTTTTTTTTTCTTTTCTTTTTACAGTAATGCTGCTTTATAATCAATAACATTTCAGAAAGAAACATTATACCTTTAACTCCACCTTTAACATTTTATCTTTCAGCTATAGTTACCTGGCAGATTTTAACATTACATTATCAAACAGTATAAAGAAGTACACTAGCTCCACCTTGACCAGAAATAACATTAAAATGCTGCTTACATGTTGATAAATCAGTAAAATGAATGCATCCAATCATATATAACATTAATTATACTAATATTACTTGGTTTTACTCAATTAAAGAGTCTGAAGCTGCATTGCATCAGCTGTTGGCTTAAGTGAAAACTTAAACATAGTTATAACATATTTAATTGGCGACTTAGCATCATTAAATTAAAATGGGTTGACCCACACAAAGTAGTTCTTACACAGAGATTAATTGTTACTAAATATTTACAGCTAGAAACTGCTAGTTGTAACTGTTATAGCTCACTGAACCAACCAACAAAACTAATGTTGGCTTGCTACTATATGGCCTGTTTATATTGAAAATTAAAATAAGTAATGAAATATAATATTGATACATCTGCCCCAACCCTTGATAAAAATGCTGTTTAATAATGTTGTAAACTTTGTAATGATGAAAAGATTTTAAATTACATTTCACTCAAAAATGGCCAAATAATGTTAATGTAATCAGATACTTCCACCTCATTCTAAATGAACACTAACTCTTAAACATCACTTCTACATAAATGCAGATGTAAATGAGTAAATAAGTCAAACCAAGATTAACAAATGATTGTCAGTTAAGTTTCCTATCTCATTTGCTCCCCTTAAACTGTTACATTTTCAAGTTATGTTACAGCTTGTGATGCTACAGTGACTTCTTGTCTACATAGATGATTGTTTTCAACTGGATGGTGATACAAATGTTTTCCAGCAACACGTTTACACATTATTGAATTCATATCTTGCTAAGACACTGTTAAGTTTTAATAGTGCAACCAAAATTAGTAAATCACCCCCATGTCACAAGTGGTTACTAACTTGAGAAAGACATTAAACACAAACTTAGTAATGGATTTATGAAGCGTTGGTGTATTTGATCCAGAATTCTTTGTCCACTACTAATGTTAAGCAAAAAAAAGTGTTACTTCTGCATAGGACAAACCAATCTGTATATATTTATATTTATATTTATATATATATATTTGTTTGTTACATACTATACCTTTAATTTTCACCATTCAAGTCTGTTTGTTTTTCTTTACATGGTCACCCTAGATTAAATATACATCAGACAAAAGACATCTTGTGTGTTGCTAAAAAAACCCATTTGGTTTGGTTTGATGTTGTTGTGTTTTCAGTCCCCCCATTGTTTCCCTCACCAGGACATAAAAGGACAGTTTTCGATCACAGAGGTTGAGAACATGAATGGAATGGTTTGATGTGTCCTAAAGTTCGACTTTTAGCCAAACAAGACTCAAACACATGTCAGTGACAGAATCAATGGGTGTAAATGGAGAAAGCCTGTTGTCTTGTTCTGGGCCTGGTTAAGAAGAGGTGTGAGATGTTCAGTTGCAGTCCCAATGGTCTGAGGTGTTACCTTCACTTTAACTTGTTTGGTGGCTACTGTGTCCCTCCTCTGTCAAGTGTAGCAATGATCCAGACAGACTATTCATACAGACACAATAATATCCATTCAGAGTGTTTGATGTTGATGTAGTTTCTTTAGCTTCTTAGATCATAATTCTGTTTTCATGATTTGTTCTTTATTTCACTTTAAATTTGTTGCAAGATTGATATTGATAAGGTTGATAATGTATAACATAATTAACTGAATGTTTTTTTGAGTTATAATCGTAATTTTTCTTATGCAGAATAAAAAAAAAGGTCCTGGACTTTGATCATAGGGTGATCACTGCTCATTACTCTTGGTTTCTTGCAATAATAGAGATCTAGAAATTTACAATAATTGCAATGTAACACTTTACATTAAACGCACAATATGTAATTTCTGCCGCTAAGGGTCTCTCAATCAAAACAATAAGAAAAGATGCAGTTTTATGACATTGTGAAGTAGCATGGAATCATGGGAGTTTTTGTCTTTATTGTTAAACAACCAGCTTCTCCCAGTTAGGATTACTTCAGTGTTCATCTTTCAGGATATTTTTACCGGGAGCAGAATTATATGCAGAGGTCTCCTCCTCTGCAAAACAAACAGACTGGGTGATTAATACAGGTAAAAGCACTGAATAAAGCAGATTTTTAAAAACCAAGATCTAAAAAGTTTATCATAAAAATGTGGCTTAAAACTGAATAAAAGTCAATTTATGACAGTTTCTGGTGGACAACCACAACGCCATAGCATGCATCTTGTGCATATATACTCATTGGTAGAGGAGATATGACGCCATTGACAGAACCTTTACCTTGATTAAAATTACGGATTTCTCTGGGTTTGAAAATTGTTGGAAACATTTGGGATAATGTAAGTACACAACTCAACAAAATATATAACATAGGTTTAGTCATTTTTAGACATTTTAATGTAGAATAGTTACATATTATAGCTTTAAATGCGTGTCTTAACATATATCTGAGTCCTTGTTAGGCGAATGGGCTGCTACCTCCCTCATCTTAAAACTCTTGCAGGCTTTGTCCATTGATCTTTAATTCCAGAACTGCAGAATCCTATTAGCGCATGTCACCAATAAGAATCAATAGAGAGAGGATATGGTCAATGCCCGACCCCTCATTAGGAGATACCCACCAGCAGGCCTGAGGGCAGATCAAAAGGCCTGGTCTGAATATTGCCTTCAGGAAGAGAGGTTTTTTTCTTCTTTGACCACTGCAGTGGTCGTGTTGCACTCTGTGGAGCATGTAGTGTAGGTGAAGCACTGTGTGGAACTCCACCAGCAGAGCGTCATTTGGGTCTCTTTCTGTCCCCCACTGTGGATGTGGAGACAGGATGTGTTGAAAAAACAGTACCTTGCAGTTAGACTTACGCACTTTCAGGCATAGAAAATGTAACATTGATGGCTGAATCTACCAGTTAAAATATTGGCCTTTGTCATTCAGACAGAGGTGTCCTCTATGTTAATGTTCCTTACAGCTTTATTCAGACATGACAGGACATTTACTGAAAGGACCATTAACGCTTGCACGATGAAGAATCTCCTCAGCAACTTAAAATTGCCTCTTTCATAATGTTTCATAGATTTATTTTCTTCATACAGATGATTATTGAGAAACTGTAATACAGTGATCTTAGAAGGTGGAACAAAGGCGTGTTTTCTCTCACTTATTCAAACATTAAACTGACATGTTTAATTTCCATTAAGACGCATGCCTGAAGGGGCTTAACATGTCCTGTAGTTTCACCTATACCAATATGTTTTAAAACCACAAATAGAACAAAAAATAAATTGTATGTAGCACATTTACATTTGTTTTCATCTCCATCTCAGACCCGCCTCCCAACAGCTATTTAATGCAGCAATCAACTTGCTTGACACACTACACATTGATTTGGAAGGTATGCAGGTTGGCTCCATTGCAGCACTCTGTGACCTATGGTTACCTACCCAGTTTTGTTTTATGTATTGGGTCTTTAAGGACTTAAATGTAAAAAGATGCAACAACAATAAACAGCTTGTGCATTTGATTGTTGGTATCCAAGGGTCGGGTTTATATCTACAGATGAGTGACAAAATAAAGAAAAATTGTGAATAAATGTGTAGAGACAAAAAACTGTAGATGCTTCCGCACAGGGCACGGGGGCTCGTTGAAGGGTGCTATGCTATGGCTTCACAGTCTCAGCCCTACTGAACACCTACTATATGGGAGAGTTCAGACAAATGCAATAGACGGCACTCTTCACCACCATCATAAACATCAAGATATCTTTTGGGAAAATTGTGCCTATACCCCAAGATTGTCCTGAAAACCTAAATCCTAGACCCAGTATCTCAGGTTGTGTAGGCATTTATTACACTATGCGCTAGTTTTGCCTCTAGAAGGTAGACGGCCTATCCCTAGGAGGCTACTCCCTGTTGACAAGGATAGACAGGGGCAAGCCAATCCCGACCTATACACTTGATATACTATACAACCCTATCCAAGATCTAGGTACTTTTAAATAAAATGCCTTTTTGTTGAGAAACGTTAATACAGTGAAATGTCAAGCTATTAAAAAGTAGAAAAATGTGATATAATATCTTAGGTGTAACATCCAGGCCTAAGTGTTGCTTAAACCTTCCTGGAAAACTGAGCTGAGTAAGAGCCTTCTCAAGAGGACACTTACTGTAGAACCATCTGGATTAACTGCACTTACAGTATTTTGTAAGTCTCTGTGTGTGTCTTGCATGCATGTGTGTATGTGTGCAGCAGCCCATGTGTAAGGCAGTGGAAAGTGGTCGGGGCCAAATTGCTTTATCGTTTGTGGATGAATTGAATAAAGTCATATCTGGCTTTTTGGAATGTTACCACAAGGTTCAGTAAAATTGGTTAGCGGAGCAATTTCGCTGAAATTTCTAAGATCCTGTTACACACTCACCATGCACTCAGTCAAGGCTGTTATGGAAAAATACCTTATAGGCCTGGAAAAGAGAAGTAAAACTTGCAAAATCATGGCACATTTTTGAATGTCATCATGGAAACAGATGGTGAAGGGGATGAGACAATATTTACATTTTCTTTTATCTGTTGGTATTGTTCTCGTACACTTAAACAGAAAAACATTATGAATAGGGTGGTAAATGTCTGCAGCAAAATCACTGGTACTCAACGGGAGAGTCTGTCTGTTCAACAAACAGTTGTTAAAGGGGACCTATTATGCTCATTTCCAGCCATATTTTTATTTTTGGACTCCACTAGAGTAGTTTTGCATAATTCACAGTTTTAAAAACTCCTTATTTGTCTTATACTGGCCCTTTATGCAGCCCCTGAGCTCAGCTTCTCTCTCTTAACAGGCAGTCTTAGCTCCTGTCTCTTTAAGGCCCCCCTCCTGATGAACCAACTCTGTTCTGATTGGCCAGCTTTCCAGAAGCCTGCCGAGGGGCAGCCGTATCAGAGTTGTGTTAAGTTACCACCAATGAAAACCCAATATTTCCTGCTTTACTGCTTCATATTAAAAGCTTTTAAATTACTAAGTAACAGGAGACTTTTATTGTGAATAATTTACAGGAAATGAAACATGTTCCTCACCAAATTAGCAGAGCCTTGATAGTGGCACTAAAAAACGGTTGACACAACAACATATGAAGATATTTTAAGCTATTTGTTCAGCAGATCAGTTAGAAATAATGCAGGGAGGAATAGTACAAGCAGAAACAGCCAAAGTGATGGTGATGTTTGATGAAGAGCTGCAGACAACCAGCACACCTCCAACAGGTAAACAACTTATTTTCCTCAAAGCTTGTCAACTCGACTTGCCAACTCAACTTGAGTCATAGTTCAGTGTGACAACCCCCAAAACAATGGAAAAAGCCATAATGTTAGCGGAACAGAGCAATGAACAGATGTCCATATACAGAAATCTGACACAAGCCGACATCGGCTCAGGCTGAAAGTAGAGAGGAACGCTGGAAACCGAGTGTTCAGAGCAGTCTGAAGTAGGTGCTTTTTGCTCACAAGGATGACTTCTACATACGTTTACCTCATTATTTGACACTTTGGCCAGGTTTAATTTGAACATCCGACATTGTAACATTATATATATGTCTGAAAATGAGGGAAAGCAGAATAGGTCCCCTTTAAAGGAAGCAGAGTCCATTCAGAATAACAGCTCCCATCCTCTACATCCAGGGTTTCAGATCTTACCTTCTGGTCCCATCAGCAAAAACTAACTATGTCATCCTCTCAGCCATTTCTCAACTTAAAGGATAGGGTCACAATTCACAATCAAGTCTGTCTTAAAACAACAGTCCAGTGCCCATATGAACACCGGCTAAAAGATCCTTTTCAAATGCTCTTTCAATGTAAGTGATGGGGGCCAAAGTCCACAGTATATTCACACAGTCATTGTGCAAAAAATGCATTTAAAAGTTTATCTACAGCTTATATGAGGCTTCATTTGGACTAAGTTGGATGGCTGAAGCTTCATATTAGGAGGCTAGTAGATTTTTGCCCCCATCACTTACATTGTAATTGCATTATGAAGAGATCTTCTTCTAATGGACAAGTATGGACAAGAGGAATAATTATGGCAAGTTTCAATGTTCATTTGGGCACCTGACTATAATTTTAAGACAGACTTGAAAGATTGTGAATTTGTCCTTTAACTCTGGGAGGAAAGGGTAACTTGGGTACAGAAACCTCACCTGACACACCAGATGGTTTGTTACATAGAACCATCTCAGAAGTAGTCTTTGGAAACTGTTTGGAAAAGGGCAGGCACTTTCAAAAAAATACTTGGCAGGTGATTGGATGAACTATCTTTCCATCATTGTCTATCACGGGCTAACTTCAACCAATCAGATCAAATAACCATATGATGTAGTAAGAGAGCTCTTGCCGAAGCCAGTCAGGAGAAGAGCGAAAACATATTTTCCATCAAGAAAAACCTTCAGTGCTGTTTTTTGCTCTTCTTTCAATGAAGAATCACTCTACAGTTCTGATATAACTGATGCTATAGCCGCATCTACGTTAACTTCTTTAGGACCCATCACTATTGTTTTGAACAAACAGTCGCTTCTCGATGTCATCACATCTAAACCATGCCCGTAGCTGCCAGTAGCTCCTCATGGACACAAGCACATAAGCTGAAGCCTGACAAGATGGATTCTCATGTGACCTTGTGTGATCCTGTGATCTCACGAATCTAGCTGCCTCGCAAGGTAAGACAGAAACCTACACAGGACCAAAATCTTACACACCTTCATATTTTACATTATTTATAGATTTATATTGAATTGTTTTAATTCGTGTTCTGTGCTTTCTTTTTTATTTATTTATTTGCACAATCAATTGCCCCCTGGGGACAGATAAAGTAATTGATTGATTGATTGATTTCAAGAATATAAAACTGGAAGATAACAGAGACAACAGCTGCACCAATAGGAATGCAATCCAATTGTAGGACAATATTTTGTATAATATGTATAGTTGATCATCAGTCTAGTCTCAAAAATTGATTGTTTGCTAAACCCCTCCCCCAAATGGCAATTGCTAATCATAGCTTGGCAACTGTAAATTGGCATGCCAGGCCTGTCAAGCTTTGGATTTCTCCACATGCCAAAGCAGTGTGCATTTTTTTAGCCTCACCAAAACCAAAAAACATAAGAGTAAAGGGTAAGGAATGAATTATGAATTAAGCAGGTGCTAAATTAAGCTAGTGTGTCCTAAAATAGTACCAAGCATTACTTCTGAGGCCAAGGAGCACATCATCAATTGTTAACTATATACCCACTATATATATGTGGGGTTAAAATGCCCCCTTCATGACTTGTACATCCACTACATGTTCAACAGAGTGTTTAAGTTAGTCCTGGATGCTATGGGTAACTTTAGCAGCTCTGCCCTGCTCTTTATTGTAGTTGGGAAATTTACACTCCAGTAGCTACCCCACCCAACATAACCCAAAATAGCCTTACACTTGTCAAACACATTGGTTAGTCCTAATCCTAAAAATCATCAATGGAATGACTTTTTGCCTGAAAAAAGTAGCTTTAGCCACAGTTTACTGCAATATCATGTATGTAGCCATCATATGAATATTTAAGACCCGTTATTGTAGATTTAGATTCTCATTTTTAAACACTATAAGTCAGCTGGAAACATTAAAAAGTCAGTCAGAGAAGGAATTTTAAATTTACTCATGAAGCTAACATTAGCTTAATTAGCTAGCTAGCTACATCTAATAAAAATCTATTTGTCATCTCAGCTGACAAAATTGATGCTCTCCAGTTAGAAAGAAGCCTATTTTTGTTGACCTCTGTGTGAAATCAAAGACCCACTGTTTCAAAATCTGCCCAGTTGTCATTAGGAGTGTTTCCATCTAACTGTTAAGTGAATTTTAAGCAAAGTTTTGAAATGTCGCAAAAAAGAAAAAAAAAAGTGAATTAGGCGTGTTTCCATCAACTGGTTTGGAGAGAATAAACTAGGCTAAGCAAAGCATAGTTTCGTCAGAAGTTAGTATAGGATATGTTACACCAGGGTTGCCAACTCTCATGCTTCTGGCGTGTGACACATGCTTTCACCTTCAGTCTCACACTGCCCAAACAATTCTCACACCAAAACATTGTAACAGCAGCAGAGATGAACAGTCAGAGTCTTTTTGGTATAGAGTAATGGTTAAACTAAGCAATTTTTTTACAGTTATACACAGGGCTGTAATGGAGACTAAACGTACATAAACGCCATTTAGCCACCTCTCAAATTCTGAAATAGCATTTACACAGACATCCCATTACAGCTGTCAAAGGCTCAGACCTTCTTCCTACCTCAGCTTCTGCTGTATCTTCTAGGAGTGCTCATTTTGTTTTCCGATTGAACATTGTATCCTTGTATGAGACACGGAGACAACTGTTACTGTTAACAAGAGGTGACCAACAATCCACTGCCCACTCCTGCGATGCAGGTGTTTTAATCAAACAAACCCTCTGCTCTGAAGCTAGCAGGCAGACTGGAGCCGCTTTCATGAGACAGACAAATGAATCAGAGTTCAGAGGATCATATATGACATTAACTGATGTGCAGCATTAAATAATAATGTCAGGTAAAGGACCACAAAGTAAGTGCCTAGCAAAAACTCGTCAGCAAAAAGTGGAGCTAAAGTTTTTTAAATTGACATTAGTGTTTTAACCGTCCAGTTTACCTTGTGTTGCTGCTTTAGCCTACTTTACAGTAATGTTAATGTCACGTTAGCTTGATAGTTTGGATAGCTTGACTGCTGAAGCATCCCCACTGTGTGTTTTGTCCACAATTTCTGTAATTAACACCATACAAGTTAAAGTTCTGCTTTATGCTCACTCAGATTTTTAAAGGAAGGCTTTTTATATTTTCAGAGTGAGTGAAGGAATCAGGAGCGAGAAGACAAGGGTGAGGAAGAATTGCAGGATGTAATGCTGTTGAAAGAAAAACAAACAGAAAGTAAAGAACTGATTCAAGATTGAAAGAAAAAGTTTAAGGAGGAAAGAGAAACACATAGAAGCAGCCCAGGTGTCAGGTGATAGAGAGACATGAACACATTCAAAGCAAAAAAACTGGTAAGGAAATTACACTTGTATCTAGATGAATTACTGTTCTGGTAAATGTTTTTTCACAGTCTGTTATCCCACTAACAAAAGTCAAACACTGAAACTTGCTATAAAATGACATTTCATTCGAGCTGAATGAAATGATTGGACAGGATTATTACAGGCCTGCAATGGTCACAGATACTGGATTTGGAGAATTTCAACAAATATGACAAAAATGCTTCTAAAATACATTAGATACCCTAGCTTTAAGGTAAGCCTATTTTTAATTCAGATTGTATTGGCTGCATTACATATTGTATCTTGTGGGATGACAAATTAGTAGGCAGATTTACTTCATGGTTAGTGCGGCTGTCCATCCTGCCAATGCGGCACCCATGAAAAAAATAGTGAAGAACACCAATTTATATATTTGGCTGAGTGAGTGTGTGTGTGTGTGTGTGTGTGTGTGTGTGTAAACCCTTGTAATTGCATTTTAACTTGTGAACATTCAAATAAATGTTGAAGATTTGATATCGGAAACAACACATCTTTGACTTTCATTAGTGAACAAGCCCATGTATCCTTTATTGGATTAGTGTACGTCTACTATTGTGGTGTTGTCAGGCTATATCCTTAAATCTTAGACCTAAGCTCCCGCTCTCACCACATGTGTAAACTGCATACTGTTTTAAACCCTGATGGTCAATTGAGTCCAAATATGTGCACATGATTAAGCACATGGCATCAAAATCTCACTCCAGCCAGGTACCCAAAGTTGGCAACCCTGTGTTACACATGGCTGTAATAAACAGAGTAGAAGAAGTGGAGGTTGTGAACCAGAAACAAAACCTTGGCTATCTACGAGAGAAAAATGGAGAAAGGTCTTCAGGAATTTGTTTCAACTGGGCAAGTTGTAATTGGTCTTTCATGTCAGCTAGTATTGGTTGCTTAGTTGCTACTACCAGCATTAGTGCGTTAGCGTTAGGAGAATATCTGGGAAGACGGTGTCAGCAGAAACAGCTGATCAGTCATGTGAGTTAAATGTTCGCTATGTCAGAATTTATTTGACAAAGGTGTTTCCACCTCCCATTTATTGCATTAACTTTCAAAAATGGCAAAAACCACCTCAAGCGAGCATAAAAACTTTTTTGCGAAATTGAGGACGTTTTTTTTTATTTTACGGTTTCCATCAACCTTTTCTACTTCAAAATGTGCATAAGAATACGTTGAGTGAAACACAGTTATTGTAAACTGCATGCTGTGTGAGAATGGAAAGATTGACAGGTGTAGAAACAGTGACTGGTGCGCCAGTGGTTAATTGAAGAGGCCATGAGGGGCTCTCTCTTATCTTTGTCTCTCTCCAACTATCTTTAAGATGCATTAAGCAAAACTTCTGTGTCACAAAGTGAAGCTTCAATTAAAAAGAGTTCACCCTCTCCCACCTCACCCACAACAGAGAACAGTTCACTAATGTTCAGGTATTAATAAGGTATTCATTAGTTATGTACTGTTAATCATGGTCTAAATGTGTTAATTACTTTAAATAAGAGCTTGTGTGCATGCTGTATGTGTCTGTGCTTGGGCATATGACTCTGTATGTTTGTGTGTGAATGTGTGTGTGTGTGTGTCTTTGCAAGGTGGGTCATTTGATAAATGACGCCAAAGTAGAATAGACTGGTGTTCAGATGGCTTCAGCCTTGTAAAGATGTGACAAATGACGGAGCAGAAAGTATTGATTCCAATCTCTCTCTGGTGCAGTGTTTCACTGTGAAGGCTGCGCGCACACAGACACACACACATTCACAAACAGAAACACACACAAGATACATACATACGTATGCAGTCGCACATACAAAGACAGGAGCACAAGGACACATAAATGCCCATGCACTGAATGCGTGGATTATGTGTGTACTTGTACAGAATGTGTGACTGGTATATTAGAATATGGATTGTTGTCACTGCATTGTGTGAGAACATGTGGTGTATGTGTTTGTGTGCAAAAAAGATTGGACTCTATGTGTGTGTGTTAGTGACGTGTAATGTACTGTACATCAATGCTTTGTGCACACATGGCCGTGCATGCGGGTGTGTGTGCGCGTCTGTATGTGTGTTTCCATTGTTAGTAGTTAGTGTTCGGATGCCAGCAGGAGTCCCTGGTCACACACATTAAAGTCTCATCTCACTGTGTTTTAAACCAGCTGTGTTTCTCCACGCTGTCAAGAACATTCAGTCGCTCAGATGATATTCGTGTGTGTGTGTCCGTGTGTGTGTGTGTGTGTGTGTGTGTGTCAGAGAGTGTGTCAGGCTGTTTGTCAGGGTGCCTGGGAGTGTGCGCCACGTTAGCATGATCACACAAAGGGGCAAAGGTCAAAGACAGCTAACCAGAAGCGCAGAAGAAGGGGGAGTGGAACCGATCAGATGAAGAGGGAGGAGAGACAGAAACAGGCAGAGCAGGAAATAATCCAGCTGAGAGGGAGGATAGATAGATAGATTGATATATAGATAGATAGATAGATAGACAGACAGATAGATAGATAGATAGATAGATAGATAGATAGATAGATAAAACCCCCTTTGAGATGTTTCCCTCTCACTACAAATTTGATGTTGTGTTCATGGTATGTAGCAGCAGTTTTTGGAAATGAAGTGGAAACAGAGGTTAGGCAAGGAGACTGAATGCGTCCTTTTGTGTGGTGAGTGTGGGGTTTCCCTGTTACATGAAGGCACACATTAATTATTCAATCAACAGTGTCCTGTGGTTGATTTAAAAACAACCCCCTAGCCTCCTACTTGCCACAAAGAGTCCCCTGAGTCTCAGTCAGTGGACTACTGCTTTCTCACAACTGGTGGATGGATGGATATGTTAAAGTTTTTAATTAATGTTATTAAAAATATAAAGAAAAGCTCTTCCTTAAAGCACACTAGCGTGCTGTGGCACCCATTTGTGGAACCTGGAACCTCAATACCTCTCTGCTACTTCAAAGTAGTTTCCAAAGACGATTTTTCTGCTTGCCTTAATATATCATTGTGCTGTATTGTTATTGTATTGGGCTTCTGCTGACCTTGACTACTTCCTGTTGCTGTTTATTGGAGTCATTTTTTCCAATGGAAGGTGAGTTATGTTGAATTCTTCCAAACTCCTAACCGTCATTATGACCCGAAGTAGAAATTGGAAGGCCCACCATATTTATGATAATAAAAATTTGGCTTTATTTAAACAAAGAAAAATACAATTTTAACTTATTTTCCACAGAAAAACGTTGGACATCGTTGGACCATTTCCCTTATCATGATTTTACTTATGAGTGTCGTAAACCAAGCTTTGAATGTTGGTCACAATGACTGTTCAAGGCTTCCCTCCATGTTGTTTGGCGGTACAAGCCTGGGAGCACAGTGTAGGGTAAGATATGGTTGTATATGTCAGAAAAGAGAAGCAGTGTAGTTGGAGAGGTATCAAGGGCAGGCAGATAGATAGATAGATAGATAGATAGATAGATAGATAGATGTGTTTTAATTTATTCTATATGAAAACACTGTTAGAGGCTAACGTGTGCACATACACACTCGCACACAAACACAATCATTACTGTCTATCAGTCAGTGCACGGGGAGAGCGTTCAGCAGGGGGTCAGTGCAGGGGTCAAAGGCATTCAGAGGACCAAACACCACCCTCCCCATCCTCCTCTTCACCTCCTCCCCTGCAGCACCACCTCCCATCACCCTGGCTCACTCCCAATCAAGCCCTTCACACTCATCTCTCCTCTTCCAATCCCTACGATGTGTGTGTGTGGCACTCAGGCATGCTGAAACACAGCTCATCCCCCTGATGCTCCTGCTCCTGAAGCTGCTGCAGGGGTGGGGGGGGGGGGGGGGCATTACTTCCAACCTTTGACCTTGGGAGAATTGACTCTTCACTAGGCCTGTGAGGTCACTCACCCTCGACCTTTAAGGTCTTACAGTCAAAGCCAGCCAATCACAATTCTCTTTGATTCACTCTCTGACCCTCTGCTTGGAGGGAAAGAGGTTGGGCTTACAGGCGTGGGGGGGGCTGACCATAAAAACATACCACCCTGCTGTGATGGAGCATATGTTGTAGCGTCTGCCTATCATGGCTGATCTGTAGGGTTTCTGTCACAGCAGCCAGCAGGACAAGCCTCAGCTAGTGTGTGTGCTAAACAGGATCACAACATACCAAGTAATGTGAGGTGAAAAGTGTGATCAGTGTAAATTGGCATAAAACCAACCAGAGACCTCCATCTGATCTTAAGACCCCTATATAAAACACACTGAGAGCCTCCAGGTTGGGATGTACGTCCCTGCCCGCAGCCTCCTGCTGGTCTGGTTAGGTCTCTGAGAATGGAGTTTACTGGAAAGTGATGGAGAATCCTTACGGTCATGACCGTTGGTGTAATCTAATGACCGCTCACTCAGGAGCAGGAGGGAGGAGGAGGAGGCCAAGGGAGGACTGGACATGAGGGGGGATGGTCAGGAAGGATGGGTGATTGGGGGTTTGGAGGGAGGGAGGGGGATGGGTGATCTTCTGTCCTCAGGACTGGCCGGCTGGTGTTGACCTCTGTTCGATCAAATCAGATAACCAGCTCTCAGTCAAAGGCATTGTCTTGCTGTGTGCCACTGAAAACCTAATACAGGTTTAGATTCATCCTGCGCTAGATCCACAGAATGTTTCATCAATTATTTACCACAGAGAGTTCGTAATTGAGATTAACCTTATTCTCTTTCATGCTGGTTTGAGGATGTTTGAACTGCTTCTGAAAATTTTTTTTCGTGAAGATTGATTATTATTGATTATGTTCACAAAAGCACCATTTGTAAACACAATATATACATATGAAATGATGGTTAAGACTCTCTATTTATGGTTGAATATTTTCATTATTTGGTGGTTATTTTTATCGTGTGTAGTGGGTGTGTGTGCTGCATGTGTGTGTGGCTACCCTGCTGACCTCCAAGGATTTATGGGCTGCAAGTGTGAGGGCTTTGTCACAGAGATAGTATATCTGCAGGACCCATTGTGTTAATGCAGTGTGTGTTTGTGTATGTGTATCTGTCTCTCTCTGTGCCTCTTTCTGTGTGTGTGTGTGCGTGTTTGTGTGTGTGATGTGTGTGTGTGTGTGTGTGTGTGTGTGTGACAGGGACTAATTCCATTAGTGGTCTAGTGCTACGGGAGATGAGCAGGGATTGACAGAGCTGCAGTCGTAATGAATTGGCTCTGGCAGCATCACTCAGCCTATAAGTTCTCTCTCTCACCCCTCCTCCAGTCTCTCTCTCTCTCTCTCAGCAACACTTTCATCCAACTGCCTCTCGATAAACACGCCCTCGTTAAGGCCCGGCTCGCTAATCACCGCTCTTCATTACAGCCATGCTTGCTTAACTAGGCGGTTTCATTACAACTGCTGTGCCTGCAAAACGCCGAGCTACCTGCATTTGCCAGTTTCCTCTCTCTATTACTGTCGAGACACATTCACAAAATGACTAATTATCTCGGAGTCACCCCATCGTATTTTGTTCAAGTGAAGGAATTCTCTGTTTTACACACATGAAACAGGCCCCTCACAAATTAAGCTGACACTCCAGTACATTTAGGGCATTTCTACACCTGAGCTGACTAGTTTTTTTCTCCAGTCGTGCAAATTTATACATTCCAAAATGTGATGTGCTGCTTGTAAACACATAAAAAAAACAAATGGTTTATGTTTCTAGTTCTGCTTTCGTTCAATTTAATTTGTACCACATTTGCTTTCATGCTGTGCTTTCAGATGAAAGCTAACTGGTACTCTGATCAAAAAATAGTCTTCTGAAGTTCACATTTACTGTATCTTTAATTTTTTATAAAGGTGTGTGTGTGTGTGTGTGTGTACCATTTTAATCTTTAAAGATGGAGTTCTTTTTCTTCAAGGAGGACTTTTGTAATTCTACAAGCAAATGTGAGATGTAGTTTTATGTGTTTTCACTAAGCTTTTGATGCTGAGTTGATTACTACGAGTGCAGTGCCTGATCAAAACGTGCCTGTTCAGAGCGGGTCTTTATTAAAAGCTCTGTTTTCGCTGTGTACTTTCCTCTTTTTAGAGCCCTTTTCTCTGACTCGTCAGTCCGTCAACAGAGCCCTGAACCTCTGCCCTGCCTCTTCACAGAGCGGAGCGGCTCGCTGTTTTCTGGTTGATTCAAAGTTTATTAATATTAAAAAGTTTATTAATATTAAGCATTCCTAAATTGTACCAAAGTCAACACTGCACTCCCTTGGGTCCCAAGCAATACATCCACCAAGTGTGGAGTCAATCGGATGAACGGTTCAAGTGATACGCAAAGGACATACAGCATACAGAGATTGCTTCCTTTAGTAGAGAGATAACCCTGTTCCAGATAATATATATATATATATATATATATATATATATATATATATATATATATATATATATAATAAAACACCCACCGCAGTTCAGAACATTTACGCTTGCCTTTCAACATCTTAGTAAAACATTCTCTTCTTTGCAGCAGATAGCTCTTTACAACTATAAAAAAAAAAACATTTAAAATTGTATTGCAGACAATTTCAGCTGCACAATGAAGAGTGATTTACTCCTCTATCACCCGTCACTGGGTGAATTAAGTGAAACTAACTAAAGTGAGAGCATTTTCACTCACTCGCTTACTTGCTTTTGTATAAGCTGGGATTGTGATACTGTTTGTATGTCTGGGCTTTAGTCCCTCTCTGAGACTCAACCCAAACATATTCTCCTCACTCCAAAACTCTGACATAAAGAAATGCATTATACAGTTCCTTATGTTTGAACTGGACTGCCTACATAGGAGCAGAGCGGACTGAGGACTGGAAGCCTGAGGGCAACATCACTGACCTTTAGGTGGAGAAAGCCCCTGCTCCTGTAGTCAGGGAACCCCACTGGTTGCTGCAGAGCCATCCGACCCTGTGATAAAGGAAACTGAGGTGGCGGGGGGGCTCTGAAAGGGCACACAATGTCGATACAGGAGGAGGAGTGGTCTTCTGGACCCCTACCAGCACACTGAAGATGAACACACTCAGGGTCTGTAGGTCTTTATCTGAGCGACTTGAATTGTTGCTCTTTGTGTGCTTTGTGTGGTGTCTGAATGTGATCCGATGTCACGATCATCAGTTCTGAATGAACTTCACGCCTGATGACAGCTGATGCAGATGGCACTTTCTCTCAGTGTAATGGATTGAGCTTTTCTGAGAATTGAAGACTGCCATATTACACACCATGTAATTGGTGACTGAGAGTGTTTAGAAGGTCAGCTGGTTTGTGAACAGGTGAGGGGAACATTTGTGTCACCGCCAGACCTCCCACCGAGTCCACAGATACTGCATATCCAAACATGCAAAACTTGTTGGTTTATTGAGTCTTTCCTACCCTTTTCAATTCCAAATTCATTTGACGTTCAATGTTTGAGAGCAAAATTAGATGCCACTGGCAGTATGGCAGCCCATTAGATTCATTTAACTTTCACTTAACTTTCAATTTATCTTTCAATTTGTGCATTTTTTACTTGATTCACGAAGTAATTCATCATTTTCCAATTGCTTTATCCATTTATCAGTTGATAAGGGAGTGGCACAAATAGGCCCCGCACAGTTCTACATGTAAATATAAGTGCAAAGTATTTTTAAAAAAACAACATTTTTATGTATTTTATAAATCATATTGCTTCAGAATGACTTATTCAATACTTTGTCCCCTATTAATTATCAGGAAGAGATTCATAGCAGTAGAGTATGCAGTATGTACTGTAGGCCATTGCAGCAGCTTGTCCACTGGGGTTGTGCATGCTATAAATCAAAATAAGTTCAGCATTATCATTACAGCCAGGTTACATTTGATCAGTACAGACATTTTTGAGACCCTATACATTATTTAAAGATGAGAAGTTGTGCACTCACAGAAAAGTATTTCCCCCTTTATGTTTTTTTTTTTTTTTATCAAGTTGAGGTCTCTTCTTCTTGGTGTCAGTGTTTTCTACTGTACCTTTCCTCTGTTACTGCCTGATGTTAGCCTTTCTTCTGATCTTGTCATTTGCTCTTTTATAAGGACATTGATTCTGTAGGTCAGGTCTGCTGACCAGTCCCCTACCCCCCCCTCAGAGACTCTTTCATGTTCTCAGCAGCAACCTGACACCTGCTCTGGACTCCAGCAGTCAGCTTCCATAATCCATACATCACACACACACACACATACAGAGAAACACACAAACAGAAACACGCATAAATGCAAACAGTGAAGTCACACATATCCTCTCCCAGGCACATGTATGGGCATGTCCACATCTGCAAACACACCTTCAATATACAAACATACACCGCAACATGCAGACATTACACTATTATTGACACTTTGCCAGACACCAATATTTTAGGACAAATTGATCTGCCAGGTTGTTGTGATGTATGGAGTGTTTGGACACACTCAAAGCAATTCTCTTTACACTTTATTGACAACAGGCTACTTGGCTTCAACAACATACAACTTTGCAGGCCATCACTTTTTTCCCTTTTTCAATGTTCAAATCAGTAAGTAGCTGTCCAGAATGTGCAGTGCATGATGGGATAGACTTCAGACTCCTGGTACTATGACTAAGACAAGCAGGTGAAGAAACTGGACAAATGAATGGATCAAGAATTTGTAAGAATCTCTTAACATATAATAAAGTTCATTGGAGGGAAATTCAGTGTATATTTTTCTGAGGCTATTACTGCAGCTCACTCAAGCAGAGCTGCAACGATTAGTTGATTAATGGATTAGTCAATCAACATACAGTTAATCGGCAACTATTTTGTTAATTGATTAATTGTTTTGTGGTTTCAACTCCTCAAATATAATTATGTCGTGCTTTTCTTTGTCACATATTGACTCTGGAAATTTTTCATTATTTTCTAACATTTGATAGACCAAAGGATTAACTGATCGATCAAGAAAATAATCATCAGATTAATCGATAATGAAAACAATCGTTAGTCGCAGCCCTACACTCAAGAGTGCTTGAGTTTGAAGTGACCACAATGTCAGATTCTGAATCTACCACACAGTCTCAAAACATGTGAAATCAGCTAATGTGAAGTCAGATTACATGTTTGGGGAAATGGTAAAATGAAGATCATACTCTCCAGCCATGAAATAATAATGTGACGATATCAAATAGACCTGCCATCTTCAAAGGAGCATCATATTAAATGATTATCCAGTGGTTAAATGTTGGTAAGATAAGCATGTATTGGCATAAGTTTAGGCCCTGGTTCAACCTTTGTTGCATGTCATACCTACTCTTCTCTTTTCCTGTCTGACTCAACCACCAAATGTCCGATGAAAGAATGCAAAACAATTATCTAAAAAAGTGTAAGTATTTTTAAAATTTTAAGACTTAGGTAAGGAAAGATTTGTCACGGTTAGTTAACAAATGAAAAAAAAACAAATTTTAAAATTTTTATTTAAGTTCAATTGCTGCAAGTTAATAGCATTATCTGCATTTTAAAGCATGTTTCTCATATAATACAAATACTTTTATTACGTACGGTAGCATCATCACCGACAAGTGCAGTGATGCACGACTGTAAGCACAACAGATTTTACTTTATTAGAAGAACCAGCTAGCAAGCACACTTACTGTCTGAAAAAAGTGCTGAAAATTTCTGCTATGTCCATTGGCTAATTTTTGAACAGGACTAAAACCTAACTATCAAGAGATAACCATGAAAGTTCAGAATTGCAATGACAAAAAAAATCTTAACACCTCATATAAAAGCTTTGTTTCACAGTTACATGTGCCAGGGTTTGTTCTCTATATATGGTGATGATGATTCTCTGAGTCTTCTTCCTTGTCTGAAAATCTGGGTTCAGAACCATGTAAGGTTGGAGATGTCAAGATATGATAAGAAACGTTTGCTGTTTCCTGTGTGTGTGTGTGTGTGTGTGTGTGTGTGTGTGTTTGTGACGACTGCTGTATAAAACCTAGGACAAATAGAGAGGCTCTTTCTCTCAGCCTAAGGCATATTATGTGACAGGTTGAAGCCCACTTGCAAGTGTTTTGAATAAATAACACAGAAAGACATTCTCCTTTTGTGAGTCTCTTATTTTAATAGAAAATTGCCACTACATTCCCTTCAGAAAACTCTCCTTATATTGTGTTTCTAAAGATTTGATGCATATAACTTTCTCAACTGTACTCTGCCATTGTCCTCCACTTGTGCAGGAGTGAATAAACTGTTAATGACACATAAATGTGTGTGCTCACCGCAAATGTCGTCACTCTGCTAAATGAGGAGAGTTTTTACACTTCTTGCAGGCTGTAATGCTGAAATTGATTAGATTTTGTGTGCACATCGTCTTGTATGCTGTGAAGCAACCGCTTCAGAAGAAAAACACCAAGAAGAGTTCAGGAAGTGAAAGCAGTGGGAGAGAGAGAAGACTCCTCATGGACATTGTCTCAACGTATGTTAATTGTGTCTTTAACTACACTTTCCGGTGGTGGAGCAGGTGTGGAGCAGCGAGTCTTCATGCTGATGGTCTTCCAGCAGGTCAATATATGAAGTACCTTGTTAAGCTAAGGTGGTCGATAGAGTCGACGGTGTTTGTGTGTCCTCATTAGCTGCAGGATGTCCCTCAGTAGGAGAGAGGAGGTAAGGAGGCCCTCATCGATGATGAGGTTGTGCATGTGTGTGTGAGCGTTTGTGTGTGTGAACCATCACATTGATCGATCCCACTCATAATCTCCCATGACCCCCTAGGCAGCATGAATTACACCAGTGGGCAGTGTGTTCTGTGTGTGTATGTGTTTGTGAGGCTGAGAGAGGAGGGGGTGGGGGTCTCTATAATTACAGCAGATGAAGATAGTATCTGAGGGACCTGCACACAGGGGAAGCTGAGTGAGGCCAAGTGGATTAACTCAAGAGAAAGAAGAGGTGTGAAGAAGGCAGAACAGTGAAGGAGTTCTTCCTATATAGTCAACTCTCTGCACTGCTTTACAAAATAGCAGCACCACTTGTTCGTCTCAAAAGAACTGATCCTTTTGAGGATCAGGTGAAAGCTATGATCCCCTTTATGATTTTTTATCTCTTAAATCCACTTGACACATGAAGCTGAGAAATTAACAAAGGATGGACGAGAGTGGACGAGTGTATTTAAAGGAACACTGTGGAGCTTTTGACCACTAGTGGTGCTATGAAGCAATGTTTTGATGAGTGCATCCCTGTTTTATACAGTTTGTATCTTCTAGCACAAGTACAAAGACGCACATGAACGCACACAAACACGCAGGTGACACATTGCTGCTGACAGATCTATGCTGTGACTTTTTGTGGCAGTAATGTGACAAGAAATGAGACAGTTCAGAATATTTAAAAATCTGCAGTGGAAATGCTCAAAGAAGGACATGTATTAAACACATATAGGTCTCAAGGATACACACATTGGGCCTCATGCAACATTTTTGTATTCTTGTCCTAAAACACTCTTTTGTTTTTGTGAGGTTTGTTCATACGTTGGATTAAACAAACTCTCTTAATTGCCCAAATGTAGATGCGCGTTCATGAGATTTGATCATTAGCATCATCAAGGAACCCAAAATGTCCATATAAAGGCTACATGTGCTGCTCTGTTTGAGAAAATTTTCATTCACAAAAATGTTACATAAATAGAGGAAGAGTAAAACAAGAATTTCACACCGCAGAGCTTCAAGTCCTGCTTTCAGAAATCAGCAGACAAAAAACGAATTTAGTGTCAGGGGTAGGGGACCCAAAACAATTAGAAGATATTAGTATAAAGCTGCCAACAATTTGTCATCAGAGCAGCACTGTACTGCGACAGAAATAAACAGGGAATGCTTTGACATGGATTTAGATGAGTTAGATGTGGCTCAGGAGGTAGAGCGGGTCGTCCATTAATCACATGGTTGGCAGTTCGATCCCCAGTTCCTCCTGTCTGCATTTTGAAGTGTCCTTGTGCAAGATACTGAGCCAAATTGATCCCAATGGTCACACCAGAATCTTGCATAGAAGCTTGCTCCCATCAGTGTGCAAATCTGTAAAGCACTTTGGACAAAACTGCTGTATAAATGCAGCCATTTATAAGTGTTTAGATATTAGTAGAGAGAATATGCTATTATAGAGGTGATGTTGCACTGTCAGGTGCAACAGAAGATGATACTGGAGGCATCAGAATGAACAAATCCATTCCCTGTTATGGTTAGGGAGGGAAACATTGTGGTTTATGTTAAAATTACTGGGGGGACCGTCAACGTCATGGCTATATGGCAATAATAACCATGTGGTTAAGGTAAAAAACAATGTTGATTTGTGGTTGGAAATGGGAAACAAGCAGCCTGTTATGTGCATATTACAATGTCCCACGTTGAAGTACGATGTTTTGTTGATATTCTTATAATACACCTGGAATTTATATTCAGAATGACACATTCAAAATTGGATAAGAGATAAAACAATAATGCTTATGACAGAAAAAGGGAGAGACAGAGTCAGACACACAAAGTTAGCTTTATTATGGTTTATTTTTTATGGGACAAGAGTGAGATCATGTCTTCTCCTTCAGTCCTTCAGCCTTTCCTGTTAATTTTCTTGAGGAGGAAAGAGGTTGGAGTTATATGAAGGTTGTCATATGAGTTGGCTCATACATCAAACAAGATGACCTTAGCCTCCATGACAGTCAGGACAAGATGGTGTGTGTGTATGTGTGAGTGTGTGCAGGTGTGTGTGAGTTACTGTGTGTGCTCCTGGTCATAACAGATAAACTTGTATGACTGAGAGCATGTACGTGCTTCGGTACGTCACACTCAGCTCACCCTCTCTTTTTCCACTAAGACTGAATATGCTAATCAGAATGTGTGAAACGAAACCAGGAAGCTGTGGGTGCAGTAAGGGATATCCTCAGGTATAGGATTACACTGGCTGAAGATTATTATTGATTTGCTCATGGAGCTGTCAGTCTAAGCTCAGCTACCGGGAGCAGGGTGACTGACAGGGACGGGGTTGGGTGGCCCGCAGCCAACCAGGAGGAACCACTCTGCTGGATGAGCTGGGAAGATGGAGGGAGATTGAGAGAAGGATAACACAGAGGGATAAGGGTAATTGATGATTGTTTCAGCAGTGCAGTGGGAGGAGGGAGAAGAGAGGAGAAAGAGAGAGAGAGACATACTCAGACAGAAAGAGATAGAGAGAGAGAGAGGCTGATGAATGGGTGATGGAAGTGAAATGACTGAGAGCTGAGAAAGGTAGGTGATGAGGCTAACAGACAGTGGTTGAATCTTCCTTGTCTGTGAAGAGGAACATCCAACACCACAAATACATAAATTCAAGTATTAAAATTCCAAGAAATGTGTGTAAATATTGTATATGGGATGTAGACTGTGTTTTTCTTTGATTCTTTCAGTTTAAGGTCCCTATTTGAACCGTGCAAGTGTAAAAACCAGTGCAAAGTGGTATTTCTTGGGTGTACAGACTGTGTGGGCGTCTCCAAGTGCACATGTCAGTTTGGTTGTATGTGCAGCAGCGCAAAGTGCAAAAGGGCTGGATGAAGTGGATTATAAATCAGCAAATGAATGCTCCTCTCTCTTTTCTCCCTCTCTCCCTGTTTATCCTCCTGTCCTGTCTTGCTGGACCAGCACCCATCCAAGAACCGCTCTGCTTCCCTGGCTGTCGGTGCCATTTCCTGAGGTTTTGGATCTGGTTCCCTGTCTTGCAGGAGTTCAGCCTCACCTCATGTCTCTCTCTGTGAATGACGTCTTTATCCTTCTGTGAATGGTGTGATGTGAGTCTCCCTGTGTGTATGTGTTGTTTGTCCTCCTCCCAGGTCTCCATGGGGACAGAGGTCACATGGCCCAGGTCCTATTCTGTTCTGGTGGCACCGTCCTCTTCATCACATTCTTCATATATATTATAAAGCCGTTATAATTTTTTTGTCCTGTTCCATGTTGTACTTCTGTTATTTGTCTTCCTTGTTCTGTTGTTCACACAACATCTGTTGCATGTCTGTCCAAATATGCTCTCAGTCAGCCACATTATTGTTCTCATACCTCAGTAACAGCTGAGCCAATCGGAAATGCAGCCATGCTATCACAGTAAACTAAGATGGTAAAGTGTAAAGGGTTTGGAAATGCATTATGTCAGTGGATCTTGACAAGTATGGAAGTACAAACATGTGTGTCAATGTTTGTACAGTCAGTTCCATCAGTAGTGTGTTCAAACATCAGTCATTGTCTCTTTAACCTTTAATGCAACCTATAAGTTGAAATGCACTGCAGGACTGTTTTTTGTTAGCTAGAAGGTCATTTTTAGATTTGGCAGTGCTGTTTGGCCCTATAACAAAATCACTACTTTCTTCAGTCACTCACACTTCCCATTCAACACTTTACGTTGCAATGAGATTTCAAACAGTTTATGAATCATCATCATTTTTGCATCATCACCGACAAATGCAGTGGTGCACGACTGTAACTCATTAGCAAATATAAACCATTCCACTGTGGGACTTAAAGCAAAAAGAAGTGTAGATGCTTTGGACACTTTTGTTCCACTGTGGGAATTTTTGAGAGCACGATATTGTGCATATATTTTAGAATTTTGAAACTCCAATAAAATGGGGAAAATATAGTACACTAAATAGCAAATAGGGAGTTATTTCAGGCACAGTCTAGGCCTCTGGCTGCAGATATGTTGTTAGCCTTTGCACAGGTGTAACTAATATAACTAATGATGGCCCCATTCCATGTAAGTGCACCAGTAAAGTATACTCATGCATGCACTATACCAGGGCCGTGGAACCAGAACACCTACATGAAGCCATTATCAATGTTTTTTAGTTACACAACACGACCAGTCAAACTGTCTGCAATAAGGCCAGTTTCTCACAGTAAGCAGCCCACTCCTTCCAACAGCAGGACATGTGGCTGCATCTCACTACACAGAAATATGCAAAGCATGCAGATGGGATCATGCAGATAGGATTATTACCTGCCCAGACAGCACAGTATTTTTAATTACTGAAGTCTGTCATAAGAAGACGAAGACTCAATACAGCACGTGACTGCACATAGGGAGAAAGGTCAGAGACAAAATGGAATGATAAATAGGGATGAAGGAGCAACGTGTTGTCACAACAGAGGAAATACAGTCCTTTTTTGTGGACTGGACAGCAAAAGAAAAAGCATAGAAAATCCACTTAGATACATTTCTATTTTACTGAGAAGAAAAGTGTAAGATCTCCTCCTAAGAGATCTTGAGATGATAAAGGCCCTGCACACCTGCACAGGTATGTTTTCAATACTCTGGCTGATTAGTCAAGTTGAAGTCATTAGAGTTATGCTGCATTCATGTCATATCAGAGTTACAGTTAATACAAGTTTCCACCTTGAAAATAGCATTCACGTAAAACTCAGAGTTGTAATCACAACTGGGAAACTGGCATTTTTCAGAAAGCTCTATATACAGTACATACTGTATATCTGATTTGCCACTATACAATAATGAATATAATGTAATTGTGTCAATGCACAGTATTTTAAACCCTCATATGACCAACTTATCATACAACCTTCCTTAGTAGTCAGGTGATATGAACGCTTGCAAGTCCTTAACATAGGAATCTGTATGTTCTAAAGTTCTTCTTTAAATGTTTTGGAGGTGTTTTTGGATTTGGAGCATACTCAGATCAATATAACTGAAATCGTGCCTGGGAAATGTTTTTTTCTTTTTTCTCAGAGGACATTTGAACTTGACATAGCAAGAAACATACAGGTGATATGATCATTAATGGTAGCTTAGTTCCACTTAGGTCTATCAGCAAGTCGTGCCAGTGAACCAGCATCCACGATATGACACAATACGATAAGATACAATATCATTAATGGCATTCCAGGACAAACCAAATGGGTTGCCATTAATTGTCACCATTAATATTATTTATCACACCTGAGCTTTTCCTACTGTGACATGTAAAAATGTCCACCTTGTTTCACTCCACAACCATCTGTTTTTCATAATGTTCTTTGTTGATGCCAATGGACCCTTTCTTGGCAGAAACCTTGACTTGTCATCACAGGAAAAGCATAGATGTAGTTAATACTTTTAATGATAGTTTTGATCCATTTACTACATGTAGATGAGCCAGCTAGATCATGCAGTTATCTGGCTGATAACATGTAATCTTTGGGACACATAAGTCAGTACATGAAAAGTGATGAACTGTATAACTAAAGTTACACAAATTTTATAATGTATAGAACACTTTCCAAAACACACTGTTAGAAAATGCATACCGGATAGAGATTCATAGAAATAAATGTATAATATACAATTGAAAACTGCAAAATTGTAAAACATGCATACAACAGACATGAATCCAAACACAATTAAACCAGTAAGCACTCAGACATTCAAACTTGCAAACAAAGCAGCCAAGCCCAGAAACATTAAAGTGAGAGAGACGTCTCGCCCAAACAACTTTTAATGTGGTATGATCGTTGGTGCCAGACATAGTGGTTGCTCCATTTCAGAAAACAGACACCCTAATTGGATTTTCATGCACTAAAGTGTCTAGTTTTCTAAAAGAAAGACATTCAGTTAGCTGCAGCTCTTGTCCTGTTATTGTATACATTTGATAATATTATACAGGAAGCATACATCTACATTTCAGATGCTGATGCTCTTTCCTAGATGTGACTTACAATGACTGAAAGAGCAGAACAAGAGGTAGGTATGATATATTGAAAGTAATGACACCTAGTCCTCATCTCCAGAGAGTGTCTGGTTGTTTAAATCTAGTTTGTGTGATGCCACCAGTATCTCCAGAAGTCTTCTTCCTTACTCAGAACCACTTTAATCAACCAACATCCACTGATGGGCAACAACACACACACACAGACACAAACACACACACTCAAAGTTTCTTTTTCACACTTATTTTATTCTTGCTTTGCCTTCACTCATTCACATACTCAATCTCTCCGTCTTCCTCTTTCTCTTGCTCTCTTTTTCACACATAAGCACACATAACGTCCACACATACACACAGGAACCAATGATTCCCTCAGAGTGCAGACGCTGGCAGAAACAGTCACTCTGATATTATTAGACATTGCACTTTAGGAAGCCAGATGATTCATGTTTTTATTTGAGAACCATAAAACAATAAAGTATGATTGCTGCGCCGGCTCATGCTGCAGCTTCCTGTTGCGGGACAAGTCGGAGGCCAATAAATGACAGCGCTGATTTCTGCTCACACATTACTCTTTGCCATGTAATATGATCCATATTCATCTGTAGAGACACAGTGAAAAATGCTTTAATAAAGCACTGACAGATGTATTACACTAATAAGCCATGGTAAACATATAAGTTGCACATGGGATATTAAAAAAACGCTAACGCACTACAGAGTCGTGCAAATCTGAACATCTATTTAGTATTTTTAATGGCCTGTCATGGAGCTGAAATACTGTAGAATGGTAGGAATGAATGAAAATGGAAAACTGTATAAAGTGTGGGCTTAATGTTAAGAAAAGTAGGCTTTGGGATCAGAAGTACAGCATGAACATCCTAGAAAATATTGCTGTTTAAATTCAGAGTACGCTGTCGTCCCTATTCCCCAACCATCACTGTGCCCTTTAGCAAAACTCTGACCCACAGATTGCTACTGTCAAGTTGTTAAATAACCAGCATGGTTTGACATTAGGGCTCGTCCACACTGCCCCTGAATTTTATGTAAAATATTTAAAAGAAAATACCAGACTTTATAAATTGTTAAATCTGCATTAACTGATTTTTTAGCCACTTGGGGGCAGCAGAGTTGTGAACACCACACTGACATATCATTACCTTTTAAGTTGATATGGTGAACTTAGCCACATCAAAACAGTTGCTAATTAAAACATCACGCAGTTACAGAGCAACATTATCATTTATTTGGAGTTGTGTTTTCGACCAACTGGTGAATGTAAGTCCAACATTCACTCTCCGTTAGCTCTGTTTTTGCTCTCGAACTCCTGAGGGAAATATCTGGCTCTTTAGCTGCAAAGTGCTCCACTATGTTCACCCGCTAGTCGCTAACTTTGATGGTCTGTTGTTTGGTGCTGAGCAGGTTGCATACAGTGAGATACTCAAAGCTCTTTCTCTGAAAACAGCTGCCTACTGCAGCCAGAAACAACACCATGAGGGTGGTGAGAGTGAACAAAAACAGTAAAGTTGCAGCCAGACAGCTAAACAAACTCGCTATAAAGCTCCATAAAGCCGAAGGAAGCTGCTGAGTCGAGTCATAATTCTCTGTAGGTTCATCACCAAAAGCGAAGCCTCTGACATTACACATTGATACATTTTTATTACAAAAAAATATTGATTATAGCCACTTTAGACTATCATTGGTTCTTGGAAATTGCTAATCTTCTAATTCTCTCTCTCATCAGCTGTCTGCCACTTCCCAACACAACTGTCCAGCTGAGAAGAACTGTTGGTAAGAGTCTAATTCCCAATAAATCCAAAACCACGAGTTCAGACACAAAAGATTTGGAAAGTCCCTGATTTAAGGCCATAAAATGTGATTATTGTACAAAACTATTTCACTAATGAGCCATAAGATCACACTTACATATTGAATTAAATCTAAAATACACATAAGAATTACAGTATATGTAGTTTGTCACTCTAGTGCACAGTTACAGTGGGCAACTGTATTGCAAGCTAATCAATAGACCTTTTTCACTGCAGGAAAAGTATAGGTGCAATTATTTATATTAATTATGGCTGAAACCCATTTAGTTTTTCCAAATTCATGAGCCTGGTATAGTTGCATGATGCTTCACCAGTAAGGCTCCCTTAGATACTTTAATGAAACTGAGCCATCGTTAATGTTATCAGTTCCACCTGTGCTTTCCCTGCTATGACAAGTCAAAATGTCTACTGTGAAAAAAGTCTATTACAGTACTCAACATCATCATAGAGTACTGTGCATCATGACCAGTTAAATACAGGTCAGGTCATTTAGCTCCAAATATATCTGTCTAAAGGTGATATGTGACCTTGAGAGTCATTTGTAACATGTCAGTTTTCAGTATCAGGAAATATAAGCAATTTGGACAGCTCATAACTAAGTGAATAAATATAATCTCAACACCATTTCTCATTAAAAGTGCTGTGAAACAAGCCAAACAAAATGAACACACACACACACACACAAATGAGCAACACATACACAGATGCCTGCATGAGAACATCTGTATTCCTTTCAATGAATGGGTGTCATTTGGTACATTGATTAATATGAAATTTGTGGCTTTACAATATTTTTCAAATATATTACCATTCATTTGCATGTTTACTTTTTGTCATATTTGGATGCAGAAAATAACACAATAGTCACACAATACAATGCAAAAACATTCTGAATTTACTGAATATCAAAAACTGAAATCTCAGTTACGCAGATATATATTTAGAGGCCGTGTTCACACTGTGTGACAACATACAGCGGCTTCATTCAATTCATTAAGGTGGGTATCTAAGTATTATCGAAATAAATGAAAGAGTGAGTCGTCTGGCTAAAAAGTTGGACCTGACTTAACTTTTTGCAACACAATGTAACATTGTCTGGTTGGGTGCTGCATGTGCCAACCAAATACATTTAAATGTAAATCCCTGGTAGAAAACTTTGTGACTTAAATAGCATATTTCTACAGAAGATTAAATGATTGTCATCATATAAGTCCTGTCTTATAATCCTGTCTTATAGTAACCAAAAGATCCACTTCAAGCACAGCCTTCATTTATTTTATTAAACCGCTATGCAGTGTTTTGGCATCTGATAAGCCTTCACACTCATGGATCTATCACTGAAACTGGCCTTCCTGGATTGTATTTCATCATCTCACCAGTGGCTAAAGCAACACGATCCTATCACCACAGTGCCTTGCAATTTCTTAACACAGAGCTGTTTTCAGTCTGAACATTTTCCTTCAGAAATCATTGACAGTAGTTCTTACAGCTTCAAGTGTACTTGGATATACTTATACTCAGGACTAGTTTCTCTCCTCCCACTCAACTATAAAGGCCTTACTGCTGGGAGTTCTGCAGATACTTCTCTTTGTGGCAAATTCCTTCAGCAACCTGAAGCTCTGTAAAAGGCCATCGGCTGTTTTTGTCACAGCTAAGAAGACATAAAGAGAAAAAGAGTCTCTATCTCAAGGACAAAGAGTTTCTGTGGCTTCAAATGTATCATTTTCAATGTTGGAGTCAACTAGAAACTCAAATTTTTTTGTACCAGACTTGTGGTGCATTTCTCAACCCAACTGAGGAAGTTTTCAAAATGTCACATGGATTTCATGGCCTGTCTTTGCTCAAACACGCTCTGTGACAGTTTTATCATGAATTAAATTACAACAACTCAAGTTATAGAAAAACCGATCAAAGGAACCAGGATGCATATAACCTCAATGTGGAGTTTTATATAAAAGTGCCTAAATTCATGAAGTACTATATGTCTACATTTGAAATCTAATGCATTTCTAATATATATTTTGTCTGTATGTGTTGTTTTGAGCAAATAGCCTATAAAATAAACACAAGAAAACTGACAAAAGTGGAGTCATTGTAAAAACATATAAGTGTTTTCTCCAGGTTTTCTCTTCCCCAGCACACATTATTTACAGACAGCTGGTGGCTGCCTGCCACACCTCAAGGTGTCTGTGTCACCGCCAAGCATGCGCACACACACGCACTGACACGCACACTGGAACATCACTTCTCCTGACACACACAACCGACTGTGTGTCCCTGTCCCCTTGTCACACAACCCCTGGCCCCACCTCACTCTGTCCCCTTAGCCTGCCACTTCACCAGCACCTCCTCTCTCCCTCCCTCCTCCATCTGTGTGTGTGTGTGTGTGTGTGTGTTTATATACATGTCCGTGTGTATTGGAGTGTAAGTGCGCACACGTCCCTCTCCCATCTGAAATATGGCCGTGTCTGCCTGGTCTGTATATCTTGACTCGTCCCTTCAGCAGAAAACCTTGGTCGCTGCTGATGGAAGAAGCACCGCCACAAATAGCTCTGAGACAGGTCACAGGCAAAATGAAAGAAGCATGCACTCAATGACATCTGTGGAAAGCATTCATGCACTGTTGATCAATTACTCACAGAAGAAGGATATCAAACCGTAGAAGGTTATGTTTGTTATAATAAATAATAAAAATACAACAATATTAAATCTCATAATAACCAGTATAGATGTTATGTCTTTGGAGGGTCCTTGTCTGTCTGGGATGCAGTTTCAGTCGTGATGTGGCACATTCACCTCTTTTCTATATCCAGATGATGAGATACGTATGTTATGTTATAGTGGTTACATTTTTTTTCAGAATTCAGCTGAAAATAAATCCATAGATATAATAATAATAATAATAACATGATAGAATGTCTGTTTTTGGCTAATCCAGTGAATTAAATACAGGACAAATCAAGTTACTTTATTACGATGATACAAAATCTTCTGTTAACACTCCAATATTGTCATAAAACAGTCCTGCTCATTGATTTGCCCACGATGACACAACCTGAGATATATAATGGGATACTCAACAAAGGATGCTTTTTCTCTCCTGAAACCCTTTCTGATACCTCAACTCAGCCGATATGGAGTACTTTAAACTAGTATTCGCTTTTTCCCAAATTTAAAATCTGCATACCTCACCGTGTCATTGAAATCATTTTTATGTAAGGCATCATGGGGCTATTGATTGCTGTGGCACTAAAAACTGGGTTGGGGTCCGCTGTGACTGAATTAATGTATCTGAAGTGGTAGTGGAAACACTGAATTTTAAAATGACATTGACTAAGAAACAATATTTTATGTGATTTTAATGTCAAGTCAAGTACATGGCCATATGCTTAAAGGAGAGGTTCACATTTTTTGAAGTCTGTCTTAAGTCAATACACACATGCCCAGATGCACATTGCAAGAGGTTTTGTTTACTGTAATTGTTTCTTTTGTTCATATTTGCCACAAAGACTGTAACTTTGGAAGATAATTACTTGATTTGTCTAACACAGACTGAATATTAGCTTCTGTTGAACTTTGATGCATTTTACCCAGAACAAGGATTGTCCCATTATTCACATTCAAATCATGTTGGAAAGAAATAATGGCCAGTATGTAATCTAGTACAGTATGAGTCTTGTATTTATACACTGGAAAAAATGTGATCTTGTCCTTTAATAGGTCAATATTGGTCAGTATTGGGGCCAATACCAATCCGGGGCATTGGATTGGTGCATCCCAAATGGTTACTTTTGTATAAAAGGTATAGAAATATCTGTTGTCTCATATAGCAAATCATCAAATACTGTTGCTCAGCCCTATTAGAGATCACATGCCCTGATACGTTAGTCAATTGAGTGAATTCCAGTAGACAAGAATCATCGGACATACGGAGTTTACAGATGGACAGCAAAGTGAATTATTCTGCAGAGATGTTTTTGTATGTTTCTGTGGAAGTTCTCATACATTTTATTTTGTTTAACCATGAAAAATTCTTAGCTGAAGTCTATTCACAGCCATTGATCTTCATGAAGGACAAAACCACAAACTTTTTCAGCCACCTTTCCAGCCTACAGAGGGTTATTGATAATGAAAATATTCTCCTCTCTATGTCTGTGTGGGTTTCCTTTATATACTTTATATATTTCCTACATGCAGGTTAAGTGAGTTATAAAATCTAAATTAAACTCTTTAATTGCTTGTAGGTGTGAATGTGTTTGTTTGTCTGCTTAAAAGACAGTTATCTTGGATGTACCCTGCCTCTTGCACAATGCATGCTGGGATAGGCTCCAGCCTCCATCCTTAAACAGAATTATAGAAAATGGACGAAAGTTTGGATTGTATTGAGTGATTTTTTGGGGGGGGGTTGATTGTATTGACAGATATGTGTAATGTTGTTTCACAATGACTGAAATAAGCCCTCAAAGGAGGCGTATGATTTTAGTATGTTGTAAATATAGTGTGCTGTCATGTGTTGTCAGGCTGTTACAGGGTCTTTATTCTTTCAAGTGTGTTCAGTGTGTCAAACTGACATCAGTGACATGTTGAAAACGGCTCACCTTTTTTTTAAAAGTGTACTTGAGTTTCACTGCAGCGTGGGATTGACTTTCTCCTCACTCCACGAATGCACCGTCCTCTCATTAGTGCCACCACAGTCTGCTGGAGCTTTGTTCAAGAGCACTTGACAGGTCACCGAGTGTTAACATCTAATGAGAGCATTGCTCAGTAATCTTCAATGTGTCACACAGGCTCTCCAGTAGCACAGCGATGACTGGAGGATGATTGTGGAGGATTATGTAGAAAATGGACCCACTCAGGTAAAGTCCCCTCCAATCTCTCACTCTCTGCTCAGAGTGGACCACGGCCTTGTTGCCTGAAGAAATCACTTATCAGTTTCCTCAATTAGATCGCAGTCTCAACACAATGGTGAAAGACTGAAAGACTTGTGCCTTGTGAAGACTCCAAAACAAACAAAATCAAGGAACGATGAATTATTCCATTTGGAGGAGAAGAGTGACAGACCGCTACGTGGGATGTGTTTAATGAAATGCGGGCGCTCACAATGCTCACACACACACACACACACATACACACACACACACACACACACACACACATACACACACACTGGGGCTGTCAAGATATCGAACCAGAGAGGCCTCAGATACCTCCCATGGCTGCTTCAGAAACAGGATGCTCCAATCAGCCTCAGGCAATTCTCTATGCGTGTTTGTGCATTTGTTTGTGTCTGAGAGTTCGTCTTGCATGCACGTTCATGCACCTGTGTTTATCAGGGTGCATGTTGCATGTCATGTTTTGGAGGGAAAAATCTTATATGCATATGAAATCATGGGTTTGTTTGCTTTTCTTTGTAGAAGTATCTTTTTAGATTATTCACTTGCTGTTACAACTCAGCAGTGCTAGAGGGAGCCCTTCTCCATTTCACCCACTGACAGCAGATAAGGACCCCCCCCCCCCCCTCTCCTCCCATCTCCACAGCCCCCCTCCCCTTAGCCTCCAGGCAGCCAGCAGGGCCACTGGGCCAAGGCCACTCCAGCCCTTCTGCCACAGAGATGGGCTCGGACGTCCCAGGGGACCAGAGGGGGACCTGCCGGGGCCTGAGCTGTGGTCAGCTACGGGTGGGACAAAGAGCAGGGATGTTGAATGGAATCTGACCCTGTCACTCACTCATAGAGGCAGAGAGAGAAAGTGCAGCGGAAAACAGGGGCTGGAGAGAGGGTAGAAGTAAAAGAGGGAAAACCGAGAGAGAGAAAGAGAGACAGGGGGCGTCACACAAAAATAGAGAGCAAGACAGAGGTCCTAGCAGGGCTGAACGGATCCATCAATACGGTAAAAAATGGAAAAAAGGAAAAAGAATCAGGCCAGGAATTATTCTGGGTTGGTACAAAAACCCCTCACCACTTTGCAGATTGGGTGTTCAGTGTAAAAACCCAAGGTCTAAAGCACGGCTGCAGTCTGAGCGCTGAAAAGCCATTCTCTGAATTCTGTTCTTTAAATGGGGAGAAATATTGATCTGGCTCAGCTGGCCCTGTAGTGCTCTGTGTGTGCGTGTGTGTGTGTGTGTGTGTGTGTGTGTGTGTGTGTGTGTGTGTGTGTGTGTGTGTGTGTGTGTGAGTGAGGCTTTGTCTTTTAGGGCCCAGTGGGGGTGGCGGAGGGGTGTTACCATGGATACAGCCTCAAGCCCCCCACCACTACCCCCTCCCCTACACCGTCACACGTGCACATATACACAAATACATACATGCGCTGCCCCAACCAAGGCTGTAAGTGTAAAATATGAATACACACACACGCACACACACTAAGACCTCTGGTCAAAAGATGTAGAAATTTCTAAAGGCGTTTCTAGACGTGTCACACTCCTGGCCGTACAGATAAGGATAAAAACTGTACCCTGAGGCAACTCAAAACACACACACACACACACACTCGCAGTAAGGTCCAAGGAAACAGACAATCATGGTGAAAAAAAACTGCAGAACACTAATGTGCGACACAGACTCATCGCTCATCATTTCCTTTCAATTTACCCTCTTTGTCTCTTCCACCCTCGACACACTCCTCCTTCTCACACACACACACACATACACACACAATTTTTTGCTGTATCCATAATATACTGTACATTTCTTGTACCTTTACCCACTTATGAGCGCCTAAGACACACACACACACACACACAGCCACCGCCATGTATTTTAGCTCCAGATATTTTTGTACTTACAAATGCATGTGCAAACCAGCAAATGTACATACACACACAGGCACGCACACACACCCACACACACACACACACACACTCACACCTGTCTGGTGGGAATGAGACATGAGGAGAGGAGATCAGAGTGGTTTACTGCCAGGTAACTGATATAAATACCCCTCATTACAATGGTGACAGGGGTTTCTTCTCTCCTCTGGCAAAATAGCATCATTAGACGCAAACACACACACACACACACACATTGGTCACAGCAAACGTGGACACACCAGCAGACAAACAAATATACACACAAAGACAAAAAAACAGCTGATATAGATGCAGGTATACAAATGCGGATGCATGATGTGGAGAAAAATACCAACACAGTGCAAACATGAAGGTACCCACATATTTTGTGCAAATAAACAAGCACATGCAAACAGATAAATATATGGAGCATTGCTCTTTTCCCTAAATGATGATGACGATGTTGATAGTGATAGATCGCAGAGGGTTTCATAGGGTCGTTATAAGGCAGGAAGTCGCAGTGCTGGCCGACACAGGGATCAATACGCCCAGGGTCAGTTACAATATTTAGGGTCACATGACTCCAGGACCAAAATAAATCAGGATGTGAAATATTGTTGGGGTGGATGCCGGGATGGGCCTGCGACTGAAACAAACACAAGGGACAAGAGAAAAGAAATGAGAGGAGTAGAGAGAAAGATTGGGAGGGTAAAAGAAGGGAAATCAGCAGGGGAAAAAACATATTGTATGAAAGGTCATATTCATTATTAAAGGTGCAATTTCAGCAATTGCATGTAAAATGCATGATTCTAAATTATATCTACCCCAATCATATACAGTAGCCACACAACCACAACATATTTATTATTAATTACAGCCCATACTGACGATTTCTAGACATAATAACAATGTAAAACTAACCTAACCTGTTCTCTAAAACCTTACTTTGAGTAGATTGTTGGAATATAATGATCAGTGGTTATTACCTGTAAGTGCTGTAAGTGCTACATATGACTTATACATGTAATCATCAATTATATTAATCAAACCGGATAAATCAATCAACCATCTGTCTGTGCAAGAGAGCATAATGTGATTTTCTTAAGTACACTACTTACGTCTTCTTTGATACAGTCTAGAGGCATTTTCCTCAAAAAGAAAACACTTTAATGGTGAGGTAAAAGAAATCTGATTACATATTGTAAACTCATTGCAACCCCCTCGATTGGTACTCCACCTTAACTCAGATTAGATCATATCTCACTTATTAATTTCTAAGATGAGGAGATTGGGTGTTTTTGCTGAATAATGTCACTGGTGTCCAAATGGACAGCGCGCAACAGCAGAGGGAAGACAGATGAGCAATGAAAGAGCGCAATTGTATTTCCTCTTTATAATAAAGCTTTTAAACTTTTAGCTGATTCAAACATCCCCCTCTTCTGTCTCGGTGCAGCAGGAGGAGGTGGGGGGGGCTGAGGGGTGAGGAGAGAGTGATAGATGGACCCACAGATACGTCGTTTAAGGCAAAAGCCGGCACAGAGAAAGCTGCTGTTTAGGTCGTAACTGTTAAGACTGTTTACAGATGCTGTGCTTCCCATTTGTCGTTGACTGATTGTCGATTCACTGCCCCTACAGAATTATATCCATTTCTCTTTGGTATGCAGCTCCGTGGCTCCAAACAAAAAATGTATTAGCTTATAATAGACTCCTCTGACTAGTGTGTATGTGTGCATTAGCACATGCGTTCATATGCAGGCGTGCGTTTCTGTTTGTGTGTGTGTTTGCGTAATTAATTGGGGATTTCTGGGTCTATTCAAGAAGAGCCGACCTCTGACCTTCTTAACAAGTAGCAGCTCCGCCCCCCTCTGGCCCAGAGTCTCTCAATCTCACACTGTGTTAAAGGAAATTAGTCACACACTTAACCACGCACACCCTGCTCATTGTTAAGTGACTCCTAAAGTGTGTCAAAGAGGTTTCATGGTTGCCTTAAACAGCTCTCGTCTCCCTCCCAGGCAGCAGGCAAACTCAGGTTCAACACACAAGCCCTTCTAGACACTAGAGCCGTGGTACTCAACCTTGGCCTGTGACCCTTAAAAACAAAGGGATGGTTCCTGGTAAACTCCGCGCACACAGCAAATGGTGGATGGTGGCACTAATGTTTAGGCTCCAATTTCCATTCAGACTGTTTCACAAGAAGAAGTTAAAAAGAAACGTACATAAACATACTGTGTCATTGAAATCGATTTTCGGCTCATTAAATAATGTCACAACCACCTTGCAGGTGCAAAAGCCAAGTGTGAGACCGACTGATGATGATGAGCTTAATACGCAGTTTTCATAATCTACTCGTATTTATAAATCAGTTTAAATTGACAAGCCTCTTGACAGTTTCCACTGTGATGTGACTGACTTGCTTTCTTTTGTAACACCAAATATATGTTGTTCTTTTCTTCTTTTTTTTTTCAATAAACGACCACAATTTCTGGAGCAGCAAACATGACAGGTTGACTGTATGTGAACTCCAATGTAGGACTGTGCACTCTTAAAATAAAAACACACTTGACATAAACATCTTATGTCCAGTGTAACTGTAGTATTAAGTTGAATTCAGTCCCACTCAAACTCATTCTAAACTCTATTTGGGTTTTCTTTTTGGCTTGTGACCCTTAAAGTGAAGCAATAATATTTGCAACCCATAGTCAATGCCGTATAATGTCCTTGGGTTATGACTGTATCAACTAAAATAATATCATGTGAGGCATTTGATGAGGATGAGGAACATCTGGAATAAATAGACATAATTTTGTGCAGCAAATATTTTTCTGTTTTCCTTTGCTGGTAACAAAAGGAAAACCAGAAAACAACAAAGACAGAATTTAACATCCATTCAGCAAATTTGTGAAAATAAGATAAAGGACACAATGTATTTGCAAGAGTGACCCACATACTGTGTGCAGTGAAATCAACACAATGTCTGCCTATGTCTGTGTGTGCTTGTAGGTGTGCATGTGCGTGCACCCGAATGTATGGTTGTGTGAATTTCTGATAGCCACACACACATGAACCTGGTGATTGAAAGTGTCTGCCAATTATTGATTTCCCACAGAGAAGTTGCTAAAAGTCTCGCAGCTAATCCTGGCGGGCTGAACACGCTGTAGATAATGACGTGTAATGAGCTAATGACTTGCTGAAATATTTAGTAGAGCCTCAATAAGGTTGCACTATTAGAGGTGGGAGAGGTCATTAGAGGAACGGCCCTTCGATTAGTAACACCCAGGGCCCTCGTCTCTGTCAGTCCCCAGCGCTGCACATACACTCACACAGGCAGGTACACGCATGGATAACAGCATACACACCTACAGGGATACACATGCAGATGCACACACTCATGGTCAAATGTGAAAAAAAGAGAAGGGACGAAAAAACACGGCTGTTAGTATTAGGAGTTGGACCATTGATCGGTCAGCTTTTAAGAGAGTGACCTTTTGCAGAGGGCTCTACTGGCCTTGATAAATCTGATCTGGGGGCCATCTGTGTCTGGGTGGGAGCAGCCTCTCTAGGATGGGACCCCAGAGAGGAGAGGAGAGGAGAGGAGAGGAGAGGAGAGGAGAGGAGAGGAGAGGAAAGGAGAGGAGGAAAGCAGTGGCCAGAGAAGAGAAAAAGGTAGAGGAATAGATGGAGTAAAAGAAGAAAGGTCAAAGGGAGAAGAAAAAACGAGGAAATGAGGGGAGCGGAAGGGTGAAAAAATATTGTAGATAGGAGGACAGAGGGAAAAGAAAAATGAAAGAAGAGAGAAAGGGAAACAGAGAAGAGGACTATTGTTACAGATGGGTAAGAAGTTGCTGGACAGTGATTTTTAATTATACATGTGCAATGAGTCTCTGACAGTCCACACAGCCACGTTGCAGTTTATAAAGACTCTGTAGAAAGCCATCTAATGGGCTATCAATGCAAACAGCTTAATTGCACAATGACTATTGACAATAGCTTTAAACATCCCAGAGTTTGCCAGGGTGAGCTAATAGAGATCGGACTGTCTAAGTTGCCACTTTAATGCTTAAATTGCCTTCCCTCTGTTTCTAAATACATTTGCGAGTGCAAATGGAGGCACTCTTGCTCTGTACAGCTGTCATGTTTGTCACACATGGATGTTGTTTTTGCCAATATTATAATTCTCAATTGTTATTGCAATTACTATTAGCTGTTACTCCCTGTAAGTACTTCAAAAACATCAAAGACTACATCAAAAAGCAACCTGACATGAGATATTGGCAAAAAAAAAATTTGTAAAGCTTTCCTGTCACTCACACTGGACTGTGGAATTAAAAAACAGAGAGAAGAATGGATGATGAAACAAATGTAAAACTTGTGTTCCTCAGGAACTATTGTTAATAACGCCCCTGAGCACGGCCACAGCTATCATTGTGGACACAAGGTCATGTCCTCGGTGATAGTTCTGGGAGTTTGGAGGAATTAAATGACATTTTGGGTTTTTCAAGGCTTTTTGTGATATTATTTCAGACAAGTATATATTAAAATTTGATTGTTTTGTAGAGAAGAGGCAGTGTATGTAATGTAATTCAGTTAACCGAACAGTTAAATGAATAAATAAAATGAGTTTGGTTTGTGGCCATAATTTCTCAGACAGGGGGCCTTATGAGGGAAGCTGGATGCTTATTTGCTTTCTTGATGAGCTTTAGATGAAAAAATTGATACCACTCTCTCTACGGCTAGCCTGGCTCAGCCCAAAGTTCTGCCTACAAACTCCTGAAAGCTCAGTAGTTAACACTGCATATCTAGTTTCTTTGATTCGTATAGAAACTAGCATGTAAAAACAATTATGTGGTTTTACAGGAGTTTAGTCTTATGGGACTAATTCTTGCCCAGGTGCAGTGACTTCACAACACGACAGATTAAACAAATGAGATATAACATGTTAGTGAGGTTTAGAGGTTCCGGTAGGCAGATTTTGTTACCTTTGGACAGATCCAGACACAGACGGACATTAGAGTGACATCACTGATAAAAGAATCTGATAAAAATTATAACAGGTTAAAACAAGGAAAGGAAATATTCATACAATCACAAAAGATGTGCAAGCAAAGCCAAAGGGCCAAGAGGCTTATCATGTGACTTCCCTAAAAGAGAATCAAATTTCATCATCACAACGTTATATTACTTCTGCTGTAACACCTGAAACATTCACAGCTGTGAAGGTCTGCAATGTGAATATATAGCAAGGAAATAGACAGGATTTCATTAAGGAACCATTAAGTTTTTCTATCATTACAGATACTTGGGGGAGAAATAGCCTTATCTATTTTGTTTAACTTAAAAATTGTCCGATCTAAGTGACGCTCAGCAACTATCTGCCTCTCATTCAACCTCCCATTTGCACATCAAAGCCGTGTGTGCTGTAGATAAGGCATGCACACACATCACGAACACACACAAACACCCGTCAAACTATAACCTCACCTGCTGTAGCAAAACCATGTTGACTAATGACAAAACCAGCGTGTTCCCTTGCAAACCATAAACTACTACTCTACTTCCAAAAGTCAACCTCAACACACACACACACACACACACTCAGACATAAACACACACACATGCTCACACACACCATTACTCTTTCTTTCTCTCTATCTACTACGTTTAATTCCCTTTGGAAAAGACAGGTGCAAACGTTGATTGAGCCTGAGCCAGATTTAGCCCCAGCTCTCAGTGTGCGTCCAGCTGTACTCTCCAACCCACTGAGATCGATGTCCAGCCAGCCAGGCAGCCAGCAGGCAGGCAGCCAGGCAAGCAGCCAGTCAACCAGGCTGCACCCAGCGGGCAGAGGGGCCTACGGCTTTCCCCCGGCCCCAGATACAGCCGCGCTTCACTGGGCTCATTGGGCAGACCGCAGCGGGGCATCGCACAGTGCCAAGCCCAATCACTGCACCACTGATGCAGGATGTGCTGCAGGCAGGACGGGGAGGGGACCCCAAAGCCTGGACCTCCACCCATTTTCCCTTCACAGCTCCTGCTAAAACCACCTTTTCCTCCCTTCTTCCTGCATCCTTCTCAACCTCAACGCCTCCACCTCTATTGAACCCTCCCTCCCTCCCTCCTCTTCCTCTTCCCTCCTTCCTCTCCTCGCTCCATCCATCTTGGAGCTACTTTGATTCAGGTCTCTCTCTTTTCCATCCTCCATCCTCCCAGCCCCAGCCGTTCTCCAGCCAACCACAGTTTCCTATTGATTTATTGATTGCTGTCTGCCTGTGGGAGAGCGGCCGCAGTCTCCCTCTGCTCTCCCCTGCATGGATTTGTCTTCCCTTTCCCCTCCTTTCTTCTCCCTCTCTCTTCACCCTCTCCATCTCCCCATCGATGCAGCAGCTCTGAAACATGAATTAGAGAAAGCAGGGGAGTCCAATTTACCGGGAGAAATCGGATTCACCTTCTCCTACGCTCGTTTCTTCTTTCTCCCTTGCTCTCTTTCACTTATATACCTGTCTTTCTCCTCCATTTTCTGGGGTGCCTTCTGTATTTTGCTATTGTCCGCTCATCTCGTCCGTGTTGCATTTTCGCTCCGATGCTGTTGCAGACAAGCGTTAATGCCAGGACAGCAGGCGTTCCAAAATGCATTGTGTTATGTCTAAGCTGTAATGAGGAATCTATTCAATTTAATTCAGTTGTTTCAACTTATGCTGCATTAGAAAAAAAATCTATATTAACACACAAGCTCTGCTAAATATCCACTTTATGGATTGCTGCAGGTATTCAGTGGAGGAGGCCAAGTAGATAGTAAATAAATTCTAAACATCCCATTTTCCGTTAAATTATAGACGGCGGCATCATCCAAAGCGATATTGACTTGGCCAGATTTAGTTTTTCGTATTACTCTCATTCCAAGAGTCAGTTTTTGTTTGCTGCACATATGTGCACCGCATTTTATTTTCCCACAGCAACAGACATGCGTGTTGTCTTGCTGAATCTGTGTTTAATGTCCAGTGCTGCAGTTTCACCAGCTTGTTGTGTTGCATCCTGGATTGCTGTAAACTTCAATTATCAATCTTACAACACCGCTGCGTCCCAGTATTAAATGAGATTGTCTCTCAGGCTGAAGAGAAGAGAGGGACGGTCTTACCACACTGTCCCCTGAACTGCAGGTTAGTGCAGGTCAGAGAGGAGAGCATCTGATTATCTGACCTCTCAGGTCAACTCGCAGCTCTCTGGGTTTGGAACAATAGGATCAGCTGTAATGGATGGATGGACAGAATGACAGAGAGAAAAGAAAGAGGATGAGAGGACCCTCAATCTATCGAATTTACCCTGTAATGCCTTGATATTGTTTGGACACGCACACATAGGAATGACATACGTATACATACACACACATTTTTACATACAGTAAATTACAGAGGTGGAAAGTAACAAAGTACAAGGATCAGTTCACCACCTAAAAACACTTTTATTTCACTTTTTTCCCCTCTAGTGATGCAGATAGTTTTGGTTTTGTTTGCTCAGGTTTTCAGATATCTGTCTCTAAGATTTCTACCTTCACCATTTAGGTGTGAGGATTTTTTTTGTGTTGCTCACAGCATTGAACCAACGACCTTTAAAAAATTCAACAGCAAGTATGTTTTTACAGAAATAATGTTTTTATAGTAAGTTTTTATAGAAATAATAATAATAACCTTAGGGTTGGATTTGAACTACTTTTTGATGAAGAAGTAATCCCTAGGAAAACTGTTAATATTGTATGTTTTTGATTAAAAAAAAAATTAAAAAAAATAAAAATACATGGCTTCATACAACAAAGGTCAAGTCAGAAAACATGTTTTAGGATTTGGGTAAACTGACCTTTTACGTACAATTCATCAAGGTACTTGTACTTTATTAGAGTATTTTTTATTTCGTTCAAATTTATACTTCTACTCAATTACTTTTTAAAAGAAAATATTGTACTTTACATATATAGTATATACTTTACTGATACTTATTTTATGCACAATGAGGTTCATGAAATATAAAGAATTAACAGAGCAAACTTTAATAATGAATAAGTGGCTAAATTAGCTTCAACTGGACCAACTACAAGATAAAATCGCTGGTCACACATTGATAAATCAATACCATGACACACTGAATGGGGCTATTATAATTCTGATTATTTAGGTACATTTTGCTTATAATGCTTCCCCATTTTCATATACATAAAACTCTAAATGTAGGACTTGTGATGGTTCATATTTTTTTATTGCTGCTTTTACTTAAGTAAAGAATCTGAATACTTTTTCCACCGCTGAAGCAGCTGCCAGAATTGTCTCTGCACACTTCTGCTGCCAAAGAAGATTCACTTGAGACGCTGTTTCTTGTCCAGGAAAGGAATTCTATATAAGGACAAAATCCCAAATGGGGATGAGAGGGTTGAGCGGGGGGATGTTGGCGGATGACAGCAGCTCTTCAAGAAAAGACTACAGTTCTGGTGTTGCCTCAGTGCTCGGTGCTCTTTGTATTGATAAAATCCATACTCCTGAGATGCGTCTGTGTGCGACAGGGAGCGTGAGATTAGTTTCCTGACTGGAACCTAGTTAATTCCACGGAGGAGAAGACACCCCACACCTGAGGCCCTGGAAGACACAGGGCACCGACAGGCAGACTACAGGGCCAGCAGCCTACACACACACACACACAACCACACACACACACACACACTGTGGACACACGTTAAATGCCAAATAGAAACTCATGGGCGTACTTACACTCGTAAACATGCATCATGCCTCACACGCACATGACACCAGTGCATACACACACCTACACACATGCACAGTCCCCTGGTCTGACGCCACCACCCCGGTAGGAGCAGGGGGGGTTAGGTGTCTGCAGGCCAGAGAGTGGCAGCACAAGGACAGACGTCTCCCTGGCTGTCTGGCTGCCGACAGGTCTGATCGATCAATATGCTGACTCTCTCTCTCTCGTCCCTCCTGTCTTCTCTCTCTTTTTCTCCTTCTCTCTTTTTCCTATCGCTCTCTCTCTCAGTCTTTATCTCTCTTTTACTTTCTTTCCAATCATCCTTTCCTGTCATGCTTCCGCTCATCTCCCATTTTTGACTGCTCCACTTCATATTTTTCTGCATTTCTCTCATTTGTCTTTTCATTCTCTTTTTCTGATTATCTCTCTCTCTTTCTGATCACTGCCTACTGACCAAAGACCCCCACCCTATACACCGACCCCTTCATTCACCCCCCACCCTCCGATCCTTCTGACCCAACCCAAAATGGGCCCCTCTCATCCTCTACCTCTCATTATCTGTTCATCACTCACTTTCTCCACTGTTTCATCACTCTTTCTCCTTCATGAGCACACAAATGCAGAAACAAGGGAAGGAGGGAGAGAGCAAAAGTGTATTTAACACACTCAAGGCCCTCTGCCACCTGAGCCAAAGCACCTTGCACAATGCAAATTGATTAGAGGTGATATTATTGACTGTAAACTCCATCAGCAGAGCTTAGAAAATAAAATAACTAAAATAAACTTAAATGGTTCTGCTCACTATTCTCGTACTAAAAGACATAAAGCCCACACCAAATAAAGAAAAGCTCTCTATATAGCGCCGCTCTTCTCAGGTGCTCAGTACAAATAGCAGTCCACATAATGATGAAAGTGTTTTTGATATTTTGCTTCACGCCACAAAGCTCATAGTTTATGTTTTTCTTTATTATTAGAAAATGACTCTTTATATCAGCAAAGACACAAAAGGAATATGAGAGTTTACAGAGTGTGAAGGATCAGATCAAACAGCTTTTAACACATTCACTCAGCTTCATTGGTGAAACTGGACTCATTCGGTGTTTAGTGTGAATTGAAAGTTAACATAATGTTGTGTATTTGTTTTCTGTTTCCTTTGTAACTCATTTTTGAATTATGATTATTAGTTGTAGTATTACTGTTCAGAACAGACAGCATTAGTAGTAGCACTGAAATACTTTTGTAAAATTTGTCATTTTTATTCCCTTTGCAAATTGATGAATGAATAAAATCCTTTTTTTGAGGAATCAGCCATTTTAGCGATTTATTTTCAACCCACACTGAAAGAAAGTCACTGTTAAGTCAGTGTCAGATCTAAACAGGAGTGTACAGAGTGAGTGTGTGGCTGGGTTTTTTGGGGCTATTATGTGTAGTTTGGTGCCTGTGATGGTTTTTTGGGCATGACCTCACCCACCGAGGAGTGCTCACGCGTCTCTAATCTCTTTTAGATGGGATGCCTCACTTTCCCCATCATGCGTTTTTCCTCGTGACCCATGGGTAATAAATCTAATGGTCTAAACTTCTACTACATCTCATTGCTATTTCTCCAAAAAAACTATGCGCTTTATGTTCTCTTGAACTTCGTTACGGTGGGTCAGAAAGGAATGATTTCATGAGAAAATGTATATATCGGCTTTGATTTTTGTCTACTTTCTCGCAATATGGGCCCGCTTTAGTGGAATAAAAATTGATTTTTTTAAGCTTTTTGTGCATTAGCTTTTAAATTTGAAATTGTATTTGCAGAACCTGTTTGTGATCAATGAGAGAAATCAAGATTTATAGCTGTGATGTAATATAGGAGGAACAGCAACATCTGACTGCCTGAGATGTCTATTGCATCCTGTATATGGACAGTGTCAAGTGTCTGTAAATACAGTATCTATCTATCTATCTATCTATCTATCTATCTATCTATCTATCTACCTACTTGTTTTCACTCTCCCTTTTCCCTTTTTCTCATATTTCCTTGCTCCAAACTCTTACGACTTCACTTTAGCCTTTAAGGGCTAAAGAGATAAAAGCAGTGAATCCATTTCCTCTCATCTCCTCCTAATTACTCCTCCTCATCATCATCTTCATCACCTGCCTCTTTATTTCTGTGAAAGCCTCTTTAATGACGGGGTTTGATGTCCTGGCTGCCTGTCTCCAACTTCGGAGAGCTTCCTTGAAGACCAGCAAGTGGCCTTTCATGAACACACATACACATACTGTAAACAACCACATACACACACACACACACATACACACACACACACACACAAACTGCCCATGAACCAGACTGTCCATTGTGTGTATCTACAGCCTTGACGAATCTTGAGGAGTGTCTTAAAAGCATGAAGGGGGTTCTAAGAGGGACACACAAACAAACACACATACTAATGGCCTCACATTAGCCGTCAGTGGCAGAGGAGACAGACACACACACACTTCACAGCATCCTTTCTTCTGGGCAGTCTTCAAGCGGGAGGAACAGTTTTCGGGCCTCCAAAGAAGCCCCGTAGAGAATTGTCAATTTTACTTGTTTTTGGAAGTATGAGACAGAATCTCAAATTGTGCCTGTAAGTTTTAACAGTAACACAACATCTGTTTGTGATCAACAGTACAACTTTCTGTGTGTCAGTGGCTCTGAATGAATCTATGGATGCTGAATAAAAATCAAATATCAAACACATAAATCTGCCAGCATTTCACACTGTAATCTGGTGCTTTTCATGACAAATTCATTGAATGAGTTATCTAGTTTAAAAAATATATTTTATTACAAAACCCAAACACTTTTGGTACTGAGCAACAAATACAGTATGAGGTATTTCTTCTTTTAAAAACTCAAGGACCTGTAGTATGTCAACACTTTCAACTACTATTTCTTGGCTTTGGGTTCAGTAGAAACGTCTTTAGATATACTTATATATACAATGTGCAGCATTATCTTTTATTGAGAGTCCAATGTTCATGATCCTTTTAGCTCTATTTTTGGTCTGCACCAACTCATGAGAAACAAGCGAAGGGAGAGGAATATCTGACTCTTTAGCTGGTAAATGCTCCACTATGTTCCCTAGCCATAGTCACTGACTTTGTCTGTCTGTCGTTTTCTGCTGAGCAGGTAGCATACAGTCAATCTTTAGAGCTTTTTCACTGAAAAATAACTGGCTATTGTGGCTGAAAACAGCGCTGATAAGAGCAGTGAGAGTGAACCAGAATAGTAAAGTTGTGAGCTGTAAAACCAAAACAATGAGCTGAAAGACACCAAAAAAGCTGATGATAATTCTCTGTGGGTTCATCACTGTGAGCTACTCAATTCACACACAGGTAATCATGTGACCCATTGTCAATATAAAAAAATTAATTATTGCAGCTTTAAATAATAATCCTAAAAAAATTCAATAACCTCCACTCTGTGAAACTGGTGTTTTGTTGTGTAGTGCTACACGCTGTGGCCACTCAAAAAGCAGTCTACCTCTCTCCACAGTTTTGATGTATTACAGAGCCTTGTAAAGATTTTGAATGAATTTGTTTCTTTTCAATATCAAGGCTTGTGCATGCTTTGTCACTGCCTTTTATCTCAGCTTAAAACAGACATACAACATGATAAAGGACGAATAATTCACGCCTTATCCTGTAACTCTACAGGATCTATATTCTCTCAGAATATTTTGTTGACCTGTTTCTTGTCTTCCAGACTCAACCTTTAATGACAAAGACCTGCTGGGAGATATGAGAGTGTGAGAGTAAATTACATTCCCTGCTCTTCTCAGTCACCGCAGGCAGCTACTGTCAATATGCTGTGAATCTACTGGTTATTGGGGAATTACAAAAAGATAGAAGACTTCTCCATTTTAGCCTCTTGGGATCGTTACAGGTTCAAGCATTCTGCTATTATCAAAAATATCCAAGATACACTGTTGTCCACTTCCTTCAAAGAAAAATTTGAATGAACAGATTTAAAGGGGACCTATTATGCTCATTTCCAGCTCTATATTTTTATTCTGGGACTCCAGTAGAGTAGCTCTTCATGATTCACAGTTCAAAAAACTCCTTTATTTATCTTATACTGGCCCTTTATGCAGCCCTTCAGTTCAGCCTCTGTCTCTAACAGGCAGTCTTAGTTCCTGTCTCTTTAAGGCCCCCTCCTGATGAGCCCACTCTGCTCTGATTGGCTTTCCGAAAGCCTGCAAAGGGGCAGCTGTATCAGAGTCGTGTTAAGTTACTGCCGATACTAACCCAACGTTTCCTGCTTTTTCCACTTGATATGAAAAGGTTTTAAATGACTAAATAACAGCAGACTTTAATCGTAAAGAATTTACAGGAAATGAAACGTGTTCCTCACTGAATTCGCAGAGCTTTGTTATCGGCGCTAAAAACTGGTCAACACAACAATATATGGAGATATTTGGAGCTCTTTGTTCAGCAAACCGAGCATTCAGAGCAGTCTGAAGCCTAAGTTTTTTGCTCACAGGGATTACTTCTACATACGTTTACCTCATTATTTGACACTTTGGCCACTTTTAACATCCAACATTGTAACATTATATATATGACTGAAAATAAGGAAAAACATAATAGGTCCCCTTTAAGTCAGAAGCGTTACTTTTATATGTTTTTGTGTCTCCCACTGTCTGTGTATGCATGTGTTGGCGTGTGTACTTGCATGGTGACAGCCTGCTAGGCTAAGACTGCTGTTGGTGATGGGGGACATTGATTTTTTCACTCCCCCCTCTGTTTTCTCTAGGATTTTGACAGAATCATAGCACCATGGAAACAAAGAAACTGCTTTGTGACAGAGGAAAACCTTTCATTTCAGCTGGAGTGAATGGTGGCTTGCCGCTGATAACAGCATGGGTAATCACACACACATACACACACATACCACAAAGCACTCACATATAACGTTAAGGTATGATTGTTGCACATGATTGTGAAAATAAACAACTCAAAGGTCCCTTTTCACTAAGCTGCAGCTCAGACACACAAGCACAGCTATTATCAGCCTCTATAATAATACATCTCAGCCAAAGGGTTGTTTCTTACCGTGTGTCAAAAGTAATACTGATGCATATACCTTGAGGTCTGTTTTATCCAATGATCCAATTTATCACAAAAATATGTTTTTGAATGATAATTTGGCATCATTTAGCACATTTGAAGGCTATTGTCATGCAGTATTTCATCCAATCTATATTACTGTAACATTTAGTACTGTTAACACTTATTGTGCTTTTAATCTATAACCATAATTTATGCTTGTCCTCCAAACACACATTTTAAACCCCAAAAGTGTAATGTTTTTACCATCTAATCACATACCTTACGGCGTTTTTTCTTGCTGTATTTTGGAACATGACTAATGTAAATTAGCCTTTGACATCGACAAAAAAACATGAATAAATTTCAAGATTTAGTTATCTGGTGTTTGTCCATGTATTTCTGTCAAATACCTGTCAATCAATGTGTGCATTATAGCTGGTTTTGGTTTTGTTGAGACTCTTGTTTTGTTATTTGAATTATGCCCTTAACTTACCCCAGGTAAGAGCTCAAGCAGTTAAATGCCTGAAATGTAAAATGTAATTGTTTATTGAGGACAGTCTGCTTACAGGTCCTTAAGACAATTTTGCAGTATCGTTTTAAGCTTACAGTCTTCCAACAAAGCATCTGGAAAAACAACATCCTAATAGATAGGATGCAATAGGAACGGTGAAAGTCCAGAGTCAGATTGCTCTTCATTAAACGATTTGACCCCAAAATATTAGATTTCAGAGATTCTATTGCATTTAGCATCTTTTCTATCATTATTGAGATGACGAGGGATCAAATCGATTCTGTGTCAAATTAACTTGAAGAACACCAGACTGCCAGGCTTTCTTTGTGTGTGTGTCTGTGTCCGTGTGTGTGTGTGTGAGTGTGTGTGTGTGCATGTTTCCAGATGTGTGTAGGTGCACTTAAATGAAATTAATGTCTATGTGCAGGCATGTTGTGTGTTAATATACAGTTTACTGTGTGTGTGTGTGTGTGTGTGTGTCTGTGTGTGTGTGCGCGCGCGTGTGTGTGTGTGTGTGTGCATGTCAGCTGCAGCATGCTGAGTTTGTCTCTATTGAGCTGTTGGTGTAATCTGAACAGCTCTACTGAGAGGCTCCTAATGTGAACCAGAACAGACGGACAGCGGTCAGTGGTCACTGAGAACGGACAGTTAAAGGGACAATCTGCTCTAAAAACACAACTCACCCTGCAGAGGTTACAGAGGCGGGACTGGAAGTTCATTGATTAGAGGGAGCCTCTACCATCAGGCTGCTTCTCGAGAGAAGCCTGCAGGGTGTTGAGCTCTCCGTTACTCCGGTCACTGCTCAGAGATGATCACACTAGCTGCTGGGAGCTGCTGCAAGGAATGAACTTATACAACTGCACAGCATGTTTGAATAGCAGAGTTTGACTGAAAAACTTTCTGTGGGTGAATAAAAGCTCCCAAACAAAATTATTTGTGATTTGGGTTTGATACAGTAAAACTTTAACTTTGTTTTACAGGTCATTTTTTTGAACATTTTGAGGATTATTTTGGATAGGAATTAGGATGCATTCATAAGTACTGCAATTAAAGTTTGTTTGCATGTAATAGCTCAAACTTGACATTCATTCATTCGAAATCAGCTGTGAAGCATTTATCTTATGATGATGTACCATGCCCTTGCTTGAGTTATTGACTATGACTATATTTCTTAAAAAATAGATCTTTATTACATTAACAAGCATTGAGTTTAACCTTAATCCTACCAACAGGGGTACCCACAGACCCCAGAGGTATACTTTTTGTCATATCTCACAGGTGCTTTATTCTATCATTCCAATTCTTCATGGCTTTGTCGATCAATTTATTCCTCATGACTTCATAGCATTGTTTCCGTTTCTGCTTTAATTAGTGCTTTTTAAAAATACCAATGTATTGGGGTCCTGGGGGGCCCCAGTCCAATGCACCCAATTCAGCCCATGCCGTTTTAATAGACAGAAATATTTATTGAGTTCATATTTGCCATGGGTTCTAATTTAAAGTATCACACACTATCAGGGGGTAGGAGCACTCTGTCAGTCATTTTGAAGGCTTTCTGGAAAGATTGTGCTTGGGATAAAAGATAAAAAACTGCAATTTGTATTAAAGGAAAGTATATATTTTCATTTTACACAAAATGCAAATTAACTGTAACTTTCTTAAAATAATCTGTTTTTTTTTGTTTTTCAGATGACATTAATTACATAATAAATAATGTTTTCAGAAGAAATAAATTAACATTTTGCTTTGATGGTTGTTTCTTAGAGTAGTTTATTCCTGGGGTTCCCAGTTGGTAGTCCTTGTATGTGAAATATGTTGGAGGGATGAGAGTTAATATGAGGGTTTGTTAGCTTATTTTATACAACATGAGGCTGACAAAGTTTACATGGTTTGAGGACACAAAGCATCACAAATCTATCGGTGTAAATCATTTTAATAATTTAATCAATGTCACTGCAACAACTGCTTATTTTGTAAAAGGAGTGCATACAAAACCGAACAGTTAACGAAAACAAAAATAGACAAGGGAAAACATTACATTTCCACCTCATTTGTGCCTTTGTTAATTTTCTTCAGTATCACTTAGACTAAGTCTGACGTTTTGATAGTGAACTCCAAAGAGTTACCTTTCAGAAGAGACCAGGATCAAGACTATGATCAAAAGAGTCCAAGAACAGCAAACATTGTTTAATTTGGGTATGTAATTTTCAGACTTTTTTCAGACTGCACAAAAAGGAATGTTTGTTTAAGTCGGTTTCTGATTGCAGTGTGGTGCCTTCTGTAAGCACACAGCACACTTTGTTTACTTAGACCCACTCACTGTCTGAGCATTCGATACACTGATTACATGTGGCAGCAACTGTGCACGTGTAGTTTATCTGTAATTCACGTAACACAACTTGCATCTATAAAATGTATGAAAATTATTAATTTAAACAGAACTGCATTGTTTGTTGTATGTTTCAGCAAATTCCAGACACCTTGAATCCAATACAAATACCAAATCTTCATGATCATGAATACATATACCTGCAATTTTGATGCTGGATTCATCCTGAGAGGAGGTCTGGACGGCATTTTATGTTTTGATGTGCATTCGCTGCATCTCTCTGCCCTGGCCTTTCGAGGATGACTCGTCTCATCCGGAGCCACTCACAGCTAAATGTCCCATCTGGTAACATTTCCACATTTCTCCGCCTTAAATCAATAGCAATAATTTTCCTAAGACCCTCATGGGCGCGCACACACACACACACACACACACACACACACAGACACACACACAAACACAAGGACAAATGCTTAGGTCTGCTTCTCTTTGTTTCAGCTGCCATTTAATTTGATTGCCATTTGTGTGGATCTCTGTCCTTTGAGCAATTGGCTTTGAATGTGCACTTCAGTTTGAAACAAAACGATATGCCCGTTCCTTGATGCACACCACATATCCTTCTCATATTCTCATCTCTCTATTAAATTCATTGATTGTTTCCCCTCCAATATTGTTGATTTGTGGTTCATTTTTTGAGCGTTTTGGCTTTCCAACAAATCCATACACCAATACGATACTGCAGAGGCACAGAAGCCGACACACACATGCACCGGTCTCCATTTTAGCTCTCTCCAGCTCGCAGGTTGGGCTGTGTGATGGCCGACAGTCTGCTTAGAGGCGCAACGCATCGATGCAGCTTCCCCAAACATGCGTGCTAATACACAATAATGAATACACACATATGCGCACGCTCTCTTTTCTCTCTTCCACACACACAAACACACTTCACTGATTCGCTGTGATTGATTCAGGTCCGATGGAGCCGAGGTAACGGTGAGTGATGCTTCGTTATTAATGTATCCAGATGAGATAATTACTCAGCCCTTCTGCTCCTCTGCTGGTCAGCCAGTTAGTTAAACACGCGTCGGGGATTATGATGTCAGCCAGATTAAATGATCAATTACACGCACACGGCCGAGTGCATGCTCCCTCTCCTCTCTCTCCGAAAACACACACATAAATACACACATACAAACACATGGATATTGTGTGTATGTGTGTCTGCTGTGTGTCAGTTTACTGTATGTGTGCGTGTTGGTCAGTGGCTGGTTGGTTGGGGGCCCTGGCTTCTGACCTTGAGCTCAGGGGTCAGGCAGCAGACGGCCGGCCAGCTGGACATTTCCATCTCAAAGACCCTGAGGACCCCTCAGCCCTCTTGCGCACACACGCACACACACACACACACACACACACTACCTCTAAGATCCCCTCCCTCCCTTTACTTGTATCTCATTTTCTCCTGCTGTGGATGGTTGGATGGTTTATGAGTGCGGAGAAGCTACAGCCATTCATTTCTCCCTAACTGGGGGTCTAATGGAGAGGTCTACGCTGGAAACCTGAGCTCTTACTGAGTAATGAGCCGCCCTTTACTGTCCAGTATGTGTGTGTGTGTGTGTGTGTGTGTGTGTGTGTGTGTGCCGCCCTGAGTGTGTTTTTTCTGTGCATGTGCACTGCCCAGCCGGCTCTGTGCGGCCAGGCTCTGACCCTGTAAATGATGTCTCTCCTCCCCTCATCCACAGTGGCTCTTTACTGCTAATAACCTCTGATCAGATCTTAGATGGCAGAGCCCTCCACTGGGCCTGGACTACCTCCAGCCCACAGCCTGCTAATATGCTCCAATCAACCGTGGGCTTCTCTATTGGAGGTTGATATGCAATGATCCGCGGCGGGGATGGGTCACGCCCAACGCCCCCACATAGCCCCACCAAGCCCCACCGACTACCTCTGCCATCTCTGAAGGAGCGAAGGGGAGCAGAGCAGCAGGAGGGGGTTGGTGGGGGGGGCAGCCACTTCTCCACAGTCTAATGTAGTTAGGGCAGGGCCGATCAGTCATCCCGACCAATACTAACCATGTCGCTGGGCCTCTCCTCCCATCTTCTCCACACAGGAGCCACAGAGAGCAGCACTGTACATTTACCTGCAATTAGATTTGCCCCAGTATCCTGCTGGGAGTGATGGAGGCCCCTCAAACCCGGAGATGGCAACAACGCTCTCTCTTTGTGTGTTTGTGGGTGTGTGTGTGTGTACATTCATATACTGTATATGTACATTTATACATGCCTATGTGCATGTGTAATTGTATGTATGCGTGTGTATGTGTGTGTGATTGATGTGAACATATTTAGATACATGCACTTCGTACTTATAGACTGTGTGTATGTATACTGTATGTGCCCTTCAGTGTGTGTGTGTGTGTGTGTGTGTGTGTGTGTGTGTGTCAGTAACATATTAAGGACTAGTGCTGCTTGGTGACAGACCAGTAGTGTTTGCCTGGCCCTTTGCTAAGGTGGTAGATGGATAATGATTTAACCATTGAAGATTAGTGATCAGATGAAAACAATGGAGAGGCTGATAGCTGTCTCTGTCTGTTTACTTGGGCCCTACTGGGAACAGGACAGATCTCACATACAGACACACACCTTCACACACACACACACACACACACACACACACAGTTACGTTAGTTCAATCCCCTGTAGCCGAACTCAATGCTAAACTCATTGTAAGCATGAACACGACACAGGAGGACCTTAACTAGAGGTTTGTGTGTGTGTGTGTGTGTGTGTGTGTGTGTGTGTGTGTGTGCGTGCACTTGTATGAGCGACTGTGTGAACCTGTGCTGTGTAAACACATCTGCAGTTTCGGAGGGAGGCTCTCCGCCTCGTCAGAATGCACACACACAGATTCCATTCCCTCGTCCCTGAACCTCATCCCCTCCCTCCTGCTCTCCTCTCCTCGCCTCTCCTCTCCAATCGCTCCTTTCTTCACCTCCACCCCAGCTCCTCCTCCCCTCAGCCCCCCCCCCCCCCCCCCCCCCCTCCCCCTTCTCTGTGATTTACAGCTCCTGGCCCCTCCCCACACCTCAGCAGCACATTAAGAGCATTTAAACTGTGGCCGTTACTAAACAGGGGTCTTTATGGAGCCAGTCCACACATCTAAAGCCCATTACAGCTACATCAAAGCGGGATAACAATGACTAATGAACAATAGATATCATGAGAGACTGTGCCAAATCAGTATTCACTGTTGTAGAGAGGGTTTGTGTATGTGTGTGTGTGTGGGTGTGTGTGGTGGGCAATCAAAGCACTATTCATTTTTTTTCTCGCATAAAATGTGTGTCTGTTTATATCTCGAGTGTCTGTTTATATCTCGAGTATGTGACTCATGCGCACATTAATATGGTTTTAGTTGTATAACAGATCTATAATTGAATTTGTCAGCATGTTTTGCGTTCTTGTGTGTATTGGTCAATGATGGGATTTTATTAGACACTTGTGTGTGTGTGTTTGGGTGCATAATGGAGCCCTTTTATTCCAAAATTTTCCACATCTACTAAAAGCACAGTTTGTACCGGAAGTTTTAATGGTGCTTTCTTTCACCAATTGCATCTCTCTCTCTCTCTCTCTCTCTCTCTCTGTGTGTCTATGAGATGCTCACTGTCAGAATCACCAAACATGCTGCTTGGAGAGCATTTTTATCCATACACTATCATAAGTGCATACAGTGTTAGCTGGGATTAACACAGTGGGATCCAGACCTGTAACAACCCCCAAACACCAACTGGCAGCTTTAGTGCTTTACTCTATGTGTTGACCTCAACAGGACCACCCCTTCATTCTGACTTGGTGAGGCTTTGAGTTTGTAGAAGTGCAGTGGTATTTTGAAGGCTTCGCCCCGTTCCACAATGTTGAATGGAAAAGGTGGAAGCGCCGTCCGTAATCCCATAATGGCAGGTACATGATGACAGGGGAACCCATGTAATCCTCTTTTAGATGCAGCTATCATTGTCCCTACCCCGGCCACTTTCCCTACTAATCCCTCCTGCCCACCCCCCCCTCCCCCACATAACCCCTAAACACACACACACACACACACCCAAACACAAACATAGAAACACACCTGTGTATACAGCACTCATTGTGGTTGGTCATGATCAATGCAAACTCGTACATCACACAAAATAAATGCACAAAATTGACGACAAAGATCATCTGTTTCACATTTTGTCAACACACATGAACACATGACTCACAGACTGCACTCACCTGCACTGACTCTGAAGCACATGTTCAGCACACACTCATAATGCTTGCAAACAAGCAGATTGGAATAAATTAAATTAATCTCCTGGAGTAAAAATGTATTAATTTTAATAAGATTTGAAATATACAATATTTCCTCTGAAACTGCATATTAAAGGTATGCTTATAGTATATGGCCATTGCTGGACAACAAGCGAAGATACCAACAGGTAATACTGAAATCAAATTAGACAGTTGGAGGAGTGGAAACTGATAAAATAAGAGATACTGCTGGCATCATTGTAATCTTGGCCTCCAATTTCAGGCTGAAAGTTTTATTAGTTCAACATTTTTATTAAGGTTATCAACTGAAACCTATTGTGTTCATAATATGCTATTGTACAAACAAACAGAAACAAATATTGCACATGCAGCAGTTGGTTTTGTTTTTATTTCAAATACATTTGTGACAAGTTACGGATTAACTATTTTGTCTCTGCCTGATACTAAAAATTTGACATCACTGTGTATTCTCTGATTAATCTTGGCAGGATTTCAAACTAATTATTGGTTTTATTAGCAAAATATTTCTATTTGCCTGCAAAATATGGCAAAGTGTTTCCTTCAAAAAGTGTCAGTGAACAGTGAGAAAATGTAATGTCCATGTTGACTGAATGAGAGGTATGAGTCAGGCGTCAGGTGAGAATATGTAAAGTTGTATATTGAAGTTCATGAATAAGTTTATCTGTTAATATAAAGGTTTGGAAACATTGACCTCCTGCACCTTGTAACACACACCCTCATCTATGAAGTCTCTTTCCTTCTCACTCACAGAAACATACACATCAACACACACAGTTCCTCATACACACATGCTGAGACCTATTGTGCACAACGGTAAGCCGCTCACAGACATACACACATAGACACACACACAAAGGAGAAGACAGTCTCTTGTTGACATAAAATATATAATCCTTCCCCTTTCTGAGATATAGATTTTCAGGCACAAGTAAAGGACAGCAATCCTTGACCTAACCACTGAGCGCCTTGTTAAATCTGCACACACTGTGCACTGTGTGCACATCACTTTTAACAGGTGGAACCTAGTTATTAAATATGGCACTTCCTATAAGTGGCTGAGAGGATCTTAACTGATCAAGAGGGACATTCCTGTTCAAAGCATTATTAAAGTTTAAACAGGGATATCCACCTCTGAGCTTTTACACACTAATACTGTACTTGTGTTAAATCAGAGGACATCCTTTTAGAAATGTCTCTACTTGTTTTTTCTTAATAATGTGAACTTAATAATAAAATAACTCTGATAAATATATGTCTTATCTATAATTGTGGCAATGACACATTTAACAATTAAGAGAGCATTGTATCTTAACGTTTCATTTGGAACTTGGACAACTGGGAGAAGAGATTCATATGAAGATATAAGTCGATATACACCAAATTTAACTTTCACAACCGGAAAGACAATAAATTACATGTCAAATCACTAAAGTAAAAGCTAATAAAACTCATAAAAAACTAAAGGGCCTGTTTGTTTTTTAACAGTATACAATCTCCTCATATTATTGAGGATATTACATATCTGATCTATCATATTAGTTTTAAAGGCCCTGTAAATTGTGGTCAAACAATTTTGCCAAAATGCACAAGAAGTCCATAAAGTGCTCAGGAAAAATTGTAAATTTAAGTCTCTCCAATTACATGACATGATGATCTGCTGAAGGTCAGATGATATGAGTGAAAGCTCCTGAACAGCCATGAAATGGTGACAATGTTTATCAACAGCATTGAACATATTGAGTAACAGAGAGATAATTAAGAGTATTCAGTGCATATATAAATTACATTTTGCATTAAAAACATTTAAAAGGCCGCGCAGTAAACCATCTAACTGGGGTGTAAAATCAACAAACACATTTCACCTTATTTTCTGACACTGAAGAATTAATCCTAATAAAATCTTTCTATCTGTGAGCTGGATGCTCTATCTGCAAAAGAACAACCCCATGAAATCATCCTCCTTTTTTTATTTACCTTATAATCCTGTCCCCAGTGTGTATCTGCCAGCGCACTGACCACGCAGCCCTCAGGCCAAGAGGGTCGCCGACCCTTCACCCCTGACCCCCTCAGCTGGTCAAACTCTAACCCTGGGACAGATGGATAACGGACTCTATGCTTTATCTCCTCCTGACCACACTCTCCTTCTCCCTGCCCTCACCATAGCCTTTCCTATCACCTCTTGCTGCCCTTCCTCTTTTTTCCTTCATCTTGCCTGTCCTGCTCTTGATTGCTTAAACTCTCAGATCCACTGTCCACTTTCTGTGCGTTTCAACATTACTCCTCTTCCTCACTCCTCCCCTCTTCTACTGCTCTCATATTTTTCACCTGATTGCCTCTTTTTACCTTTACCCTTTTTATTTCCTCTCTCTAATCCATCCTTACCCAGGTGCTTCTTTTCTGCTGTGGTTATCAGCACTGTTTAATTCCTCTATAGGCTACATTTTGTGCAGCTGTAAGATTATCAGAATATGACAGAAGCATGTTTGAAAATATGACAACCTGTCACTGTGAGCTACTTTATTCAAACCATATGACTGCTATAAGTCATACAACAGGGCTTATATCTCATTATTCAGCATTCGATGACTCATGTCAAAACAAGACAAGGGATGACAGTTGTTTTGTTTCTGCAAAACTGTGCAAAACAAACAACATGATTTCAGTTTTCAGTTTTAAACTGTGATACAGAACAAAAATTCAACACAAAGGCACGGATACATAACCTCCAATGATGACAGAAAAATTAAATCAATTAAAGATTAAATATTAATTGTGGCATATAAATAGTTTAGTATATGATAGCCTAGACCCTGGTTGTGTGTGAGTTTATTTCACTAATAAAAAGGTATTTAAGTCTAAGTCATGGTCATGTAGACACAATCTACATCCCCCTGCAATCTGCATCACTACATTTACATTTTTATTTATCCTGCAAAACAACATTTTAGTTACATCTTAATAATAGTCAAGTATTTTCTCTCGTCTGTGTGTGTGTGTGTGTCTGTGTGTGTGTATGTGTGTGTGTGTGTCTGTTAATATATGGGATCATTATAAACATTTATGCAGCAAAGGAGCCTCTCGTGCCAAAGGGGCTGACGCTCAGGCGGATCGAACCTTTCGATTGATACTGAAACAATTTGCATACTGATTCTCTTTCAGTGCGCACGGATCCATAACAACACCGGCCAGCTATTCAAATGCGTCTGCATCGAGAAAAGCACGGAGAGAAGCACGGCACCGGAGAAGGAAAAGAGAGGCTTTTTTGCGGAACGGATAATTTGAGATTGGAAACGGAGACGCATGCAGCGGCTTAAGGATGTTTACCTCGCTCAGGATTTGGGACTCTGGCAGCTCTGGAGAAAGCTGGAAGCCGGAGGAGGAGGACGAGGGAGAGGGTGGGACGGGAAGAAACACACACACACACGGAGGAGACGCGCGGATGTGAGCGCATCCTCTGGGTTTTGTAACTCGTATGATGGAGTTAAAGAGTTGATGTAAATTGATGTTCGAGCCCTGTCGTTTTGTGCGCTGGTGTATGGGAGTGAGCTGGGCGGCTGTTAAAGATGCATGACAGAATAGGATCCTGCGGTAAAGTCGGGGACTACAGTGTGAGCGTGTGTGTGTGTGTGTGTGCGCCGTTCGTGCATGTGTGTGTGTGTGCGCGCGCGCGCGTGTGTGTGTGTGTGGCGCAGAAGAAGAGGAGTTTAAATGCAGACATTTTGCACCCTGGCACCCTGTTGAGAAGAGACGTGGACAAAAAGAGTGCTGTCCAAGTCGAGCATCAGACTGTTTCTCTGTAGCTTGATGCGTCTGCACATAAACTTACAGCAGCTGCGACACATTTCAACCTAATATCTGCATACTGTCATCAGATTATGGCCAAATAGGTTGTCTGAAGGATAGTTTCCTTAATAAAAAAAAGTCGTCTTTATTAAATACAGTTATTCTAATGTAGTGCCAAGCCCACTGTGGCCAATATTATAACGGATTACCAATTGATTTTCTGCACAATGCAGCCCTGCCTGTGTATAGTCAGGTTGTGGTATTTTCTATAATGCAGGCTTAATTTACTGAAAGTTGCCTTTATATTAAGACACAAACAAAACTATCGCTGATAATGGTTAATTGGTGCAGTGTGATTAACTGTAGCTGTGCACACACACAGTTCAGGATTCAGACAAAGCTATTCAGTTCAGTAAAAAATAAATTCAATGTAAATGTATTTATGTGAAGCAGAAAAGTGTTTCTTCTGAGAGACGAGCGTGTATTTGTTTATTTGAGGCGCAGAGACAACGATGCACCGGAAAAAACATGTTGTCAAGTCTCTTATTGGAAATCAGCCCCACCCTCACGTCAATACCAGATGGAAAAATGTTTATCTAATTTGACGCAATAAGTAAAGTCTTATGGTTTAAAAAAATCCCTAATTATTGGGCCCAAAATTCGAGAGGAAAGCCCTATTTTAATTTGAATGTATTTATAGAGGAAAGCTGCAAAGTTAAAACTGTGAAAATCGTTCTTTTTGCCAGTAACCATGGCAATAATTATAACCAATCCAATTATCCTAACAGATTCCCAGTGTGTCAAATATTTTCAATGAGCAGTGAGAATTGATCCAACAGCAGGACAGAATATTTTACTTACACGCTTAAAACATGCAGAAATAAGGAAACCAAAAAAATATATAACACATATAAAAAATATATATCTGAACTGAAGTTTTTAGAAAACTCAACAGACATTTGGAGAACGCTTTTTAATTTCCCCAAAGCCGCAGTGTGTCTGAGTAAGAAGTCATTTGAATTGGAGGTGCATCACTGCTGGGGCTGGTTTGGCTATCGTTAACACGGTTTTGTTGTCATAATTGGAGTCTCGCCAAAGTTACAGGGAGTAATTGGGCGGCATATGGACACCTTAATGTAAAGTGATGCCTTATTAATTTCACATGAGTGCACGAATCAGAGCAAGTGACGCGGAATAACACAAGGGAAGAGGCAGTTGATTTACCCGTGAGCAAGGCAGCAGGTACGGCATCTGCTGCTCGGCCATGATGGCATTTTATTAATTAGGGAGGAAAGAAGTAAATTCCTTAATCAAAGAGAAGAAACTTCAATCAGTCATTTTATAAATATAGATATGGAGGTTTATTCATTCCTGTTTGTTCAGGTTATTCGCTCGTGATTTTACTTAGAAAACTTGAGGCAGTTCGTCTCAAATGCTCTTATAAGGGATTTACAACTGTAGAAGCTTAAAACGGAGATGATCTCTCTTTAGGTCTTAATGTTATCTCGGCTTGTTGTCTGATAGCTGGTTGTCAGTGAAATAACATTTCTCTAATTAACGTTGCTTGTTTTGACCCTTAGAATAAAGCAAAATATATTAAAACAGCGTCATATTTTAATTTATATAAGCAAGCTCGTGGCTTTTCCTTTAAGAAATAAGTCTTGCTCATTTAAATAATAGCATAACTCAAATATAAAATAATCTGTATTTATATATAAAATGTTACGAAATACATATAAAAAACGTATATTTTTAGGTTTGTTTATTCCGACAAATCAAAGCTTTAGCCTGAGTTCCTCCAGGAATTATAATTGTATTCAGTATTGATTGGCGCGGTGTGGTGTGTTTTCAAGGCCTATACTTCAAATATGCTGTAAAGGCCAGTCACCAGCACTGCAACGCACATATTTTTTAGAAAACAGCGCAGAGAAGGAATCATTTCATATATTTGCAGGTATTTTAAACGTTCATCATATTTGTATTTCCCACAAAAAAAATAAATCTTGATTTTTCGGATGTATTTAAGAATAAATCATATAATCTAGATTTAGAGAGGCACCATATTAATGGAACTCAAGACTTTAAAGGTGAACCAATAAATTAGTTTATGGGTTCAAAAGGATAAAGCGAGAGCAGTCTGATTTATTTTCAAAAGGCTAATTCAGTTTCCACATGCATCTGCCCTCGTGTCATATGGCTTCATCCGCCGTAAATGTCCATATAAGCCAAGCTCAAGGAGCCTCATTTATAAAAGTTTAGTTTCACCAGATGCCATTTAGTAAAGGCTTTTTTCTTAAACAAGCCATAATTGTCGTTTTCAACATCTATAACGCTTGCAACGCTGTGTCACTTTGCAGAGCTGCCGAAATATTGATCCACTGTCCTCTCTGCGAGGCATTATATTGTTTCAGCTCGGATATGCTGCTGCGGGCTTCACAGGAATGATGCCCCTGATTAATAATCAGTGTGAAACCTGTAAGTAATTGACACGGTGCCTTTAGGTGCCCGTTCCTGTCAACAAAACGCACGGCCTGGCTTCACTTTGCTCTGGCACAGACTTTTTTATTATTATTAATTTGGGGTTAAACTCGGCTGGCACACTCTGCTCTGCATATCCGAGCGTGTGTGTTGGATCTGCGAAGCTCTGCAGCGCTTGTTGGTCTCTCCCTGTGTTTCCTTTGTACTAATTGAATTGAATTCCGCTTGCAATGCATCCTCTTTCAGGAGTGCTCAGAAAACCGTGTCCCTTATATTCTCTGCAAAAGCAAATGTCACCGGCTCGTAGGGCCAGGCCTATCTCGGCACAATGGCCATAGAGAGCCAACACACATAAACACACATCTCAGGCCGTGCAGACATGGCAGGAGCCTATCGATCCGTATGAGAATGTGTAGATGAGGTTTGCTGCCATGTAAGGCCAAACCTTGGCCTTTCATATTCCTCTCCTTCTACATGTCGTTTGTCTCTGTGTGTCTGTCGAAATGAAAACATAATAACTCGAGCCACACTTGGAGAAAGAGAGTAGGCTGATTTAATTTTACTTAATAAGGTCAAACTGGGTGTACTCTAAAAATCTGCATATTAGGGGATGCAAATTTAAAAAAAAAAATTGGATTCAAATTAAAGTGTAGGGTTCCTATTAACGCGGTGCTCTTCATCAACTGTTTTAATATTAATATGTAATTATACTCTCAGTGTTTTTGTTTCGCTGTTGTATTTGCTTGCCTTTATAAAGTCTATTATGTGCACTGGACTACACGGTTGGACAGCCACACTTCGAGGAATTAGTGTCCTTTTGTCTCGACACACGTCACACACACGCCGTTGACATTGACTTCACATCAGAGACAGTTTAACTTCTTCTCTTTTTTTTCTTTTCTTTTATTTAACTCGTTCAACCGAGCGCTGGGCCTATTGTGGGGACCCTGACAGATGCGGGGCCCCTAGCAGGTCCAGGACAGGGAAAAGTCTGAAAGGTTAATCTGTCCCCCCGCAGATGTTGGCTTTGGGAGTCTTGAAGCGTCACCTTTGACATGTCCCTCATTCAGCAGGGGGTCCAGCAGGACACTGACCGCTGCAAGCTGTCACCTCGGCCGGCTGAGGACGCTCTGCGCTACCGCTCTATTAAGCTAAACGGCCCCTGACATGTAAGCAGGGGCCGGCTTTTATCAGGCTTGCAGGTTTGGGAGTTTGACACTCACGCAGCATGATGCTCTACAATAACACAGAGACATCAGTCCTGTTATGTGTCAGCCTGTCATTTTCCTCCATGGCCTTGGATTTTAAAGAGATGCTGTGAATGTGTGTATTCGTCTTATTTGGACGTCTCTGTCAACAAAAATAAAATTCCTCTTTTGTGTAAATAAAAAAACAGATGTGTTGGTGTTTTTTTATATCATAGCGTATAAGCCATTTTTTTAATAGTTAAATAATTCTCAAATTTCATATTTAAATGTGCTTCATGTCCAAATAGGACAAGCGTGTGCGCGTCCCCACGTACCTACAAGTGCATGCGCATGCACTCACACACACATACTGCTAGGCTTGGTTCGTTAAGCCTAATGGTTGAACAATAGACACATCTGCTCATCTTTTTCTATCAAAAGAGAAGGTACTACAGTCTTCCTCGTTTGGTTAAACCGCCACATACTTGGCAGGGCTGTGGGGGCAGGGTGGTGCAGCTGAAGTAGCCTAATAATGAAAGAATGGATCCATGTGATGTCTATGAATATAACTTTACTGGCAGCCCTGTAGCTACTAATTAAATTATAATGCTTTGTTGCAATTTGTTGTGCCTCTTCTTTTTCTTTTTTTTTGCTTCCTGCTTAAGAATTAGGCTATGTGTGTTTTCATTGGAGGTTTTGAATCCTAGACCACACTAGTTAAAAATCAACTCCAAATGAACCCGGAAGTTTAGACTACTTCATTTGCACTTAATAATTTAAGGAGGACTGAAGGTAAAGCCTCATTATAGCCCTAATGAATTTAACATTTTCTAAATAGCAATTGACAATTAAACATTAAACGCTGCATCCAGCCCATTTCCATGGGTCGATTCTGTGAGGATTTTATTAGAGATCCGTCTATTTGCATTTTTTAACATTTCAGTAAAGGCCATAGGCTGCTGAATATGGGTTATCGGGGAGAGCAGCTTTTAGCAGGTGGTTTGATACCTCCCTTCCTTAATAAGGTAGCTGACGTCAGAGCAATGTGGCGGTGGATGTGCGCGTGAGAGAGAGAGAGAGAGAGGGAGAGAGAGAGAGAGAGAGAGAGAGAGAGAGAGAGAGAGAGAGAGAGAGTATGGGAGGAGATGGGTGTCCCTAGTGCGCATGTGTAGACGGTGATCTGTGCTGCGGTGGAAGAGTGGTTGGAGACACACAACTAGAGAGATGGCGCGGCACCCGACCGGAGCGCAAGGACAGCTGGTTGGCGGTGGGGGGGCTTGAATTATAAAGAGAATCAGGAAATTAAGAAAAAGAAAAAAAAACACAAAAATATAACGGAAAAAGGATTCGGAAAAGGAGTTTCCATTCTGCAAAATAGCGTCAGAGGTAAGAGAAAAATCAAATAGGTGAATATAAGGACAGCGATAAGAGAGGAGGCTGCTGCAAGAAGAAGAAAAAAAGCAACAAAAGAAAATTGAACTTTACTGGACGTGAAGACTTCTGGACATCAGCTAACTGCGGTAGGTCAGATAGATGGTTTGTCCACAGCGCTGCCCGGATCATGAACGCACAGCTGTCGATGGAGAATATTGGCGACCTGCACGGAGTGAGCCATGAGTCCGTGTCCGGTCACGGAGAGCTGCTGAGTGGCCACAGTCCGCATTCCCGTCCGAGCCCCCGGGGTCTGAGCCACCGCGCTATGGGCATGGCGACCCTGCTGGACAGTGGAGACTATCACCCCGGCCACCATGGACACCTGCATCCAGCCATCAGCATGTGTGAAGCCCCCCCTGGCATGAGTGCGAGCAGCACTTACACCACCCTAACCCCCCTGCAGCCCTTACCCCCCATCTCCACGGTGTCCGACAAGTTTCCTCCCCATCATCACCACCACCATCCCCATCATCCTCACCCTCATCCCCACCAGAGGATCGCCGGAAATGTCAGCGGCAGCTTCACGTTGATGCGAGAGGACCGGAGTCTGGCTCCTATGAACAGTCTGTATCCCGCATATCATCACAAGGATCCCTGCATGGGCCAGAGCCTCTCCCCTCTGTCTGGTTCCGGTCTGGCCAGCATACACACAACCCAGGCCGGCATCCCGCCCTATGCTCATCCCGGTGCCGCCATGCCTGGTGAGAAGATGCTCACCCCCAGCGGGTTTGAGGCTCACCATCCGGCCATGCTCGGCAGACACACGGAGCAGCACATGAGCTCCTCAGCGGGTATGGTACAAATCAACGGCCTCCACCACCACCCGCACGCCCACCTTGGCGCGCAGGGGCACGGCCAGGGGCCGGTGAACAGCCGGGAGCAGGCCTCCGGGCTCCGGCAGCAAGGGGGCGGCGGTGGAGCGGGTGGTGTTTCTGGGGGACAGATGGAGGAGGTGAATACCAAAGAGGTGGCGCAGAGGATCACCACGGAGCTGAAGCGCTACAGCATCCCTCAGGCCATCTTTGCCCAGCGGGTCCTGTGCAGGTCCCAGGGGACTCTGTCCGACCTGCTGAGAAACCCCAAACCCTGGTCCAAGCTCAAGTCCGGCAGAGAGACCTTCCGTCGCATGTGGAAATGGCTGCAGGAGCCTGAGTTCCAACGCATGAGTGCGCTCAGGCTCGCAGGTGAGCGAAGCCTCGGTAAAGCCCCCCCTTTTTTTGTTTTCATCTTCTGAATGTGACGCTTGAACAGGAGCGTTGATTCAGCACAGAGGAACATTGACCCTGAACGCTACCTTTTATAAAGCAACGGACAGGTCAAGTGGGTTGGGAACCAAAAATGCTCTTGTAGTTTTTTTCATGATGGAAGAAAAACACTAAACATGTTCCAGCAATTGAAGTGGAATTTAAAACCACATCAGGGTAGCATTCAGGGAAAATGTTCCCTCTAGGCTGAAAGTCTAATAATTCACCAAAATAACTTGTCATTATTAATCTTTCCACTTTTACTCGTTATAAAATATCCTGGAAGTCTTGATAGAAAATGATGTTAGATGAAGGCAAGAACTAGGCCATGTTTTAGGGTCTGATGACCTGACGACCCTGGTTTCTTGTGATGGGGAGAGGGAGGGTCTGTTGGATGGACAAAATCAAACACAATACAATATGTTAAACAATATCTCTATTCTCTAAGTTTGAGGAGCGCTTCGACGAGTTGATGCCCAATCAATACGCGTCCCTTTTCTGTCTCTACACTGATTTTGGGGTTGTGTGAAACAAGTGCTCATGTCATTTTACCTCAAAATATCGACCGCTGGATTGTGTGCGTAAGTTGATCCTTCGCCCAGAAATCGTTAGGAATGTGTTTATTTTGGTGTAGATGCAACTGATCAGCCTTTTTGGTGTTGCCCTTGGTGTAAACAGAGAGCGAGAGGAAGGTGTGTGTGCACGTGTTCTTGAGAGTGTGTAATAAACTAAATTTAAATGTTAATGCCAGTGGAATGGGCTCACTTTGGTCAAATTATAGTCCTTAATTCTTAATTTCAGACGGCTCCAAATAGAATAGAATAGAATAGAATAGAACAGAATAGAAAAGAGCATGTGTTTATGATTTGGTCGTAAACTAACCCTGACTGAGGTTTCTCTAATTAACTGATAGACCTCTGTATTAATTTGTCCCTGAGGTACACACGAGTCAATTAGGGCGCGCGGTGAGGTCCATATCGGACGTGCGCGTCAACAGACATCCAATGGATTTTAATAATAATCAATGACCTACAAATGGGCTTTTTGGCTTTTGAAAAGTGAGGCTGTGGCTCCATAGTGGAAAGTACGTGTAGTTGAGTATGTGTGGGTGGGTGGGTGAGTGCGTGCGTGTGCGCACGTGAGTGTACTCGCAATTGATTATTTTTCAGTTTTCCCATCTGCTGCTGTGTGGAGGGGTGTGTGTGTGTGTGTGTGTGTGTGTGTGTGTGTGTGTGTGTGTGTGTGTGTGTGTGTGTGTGTGTGTGGAGGGGGGTGTTGGTTGAAGATGAGGTTTTTATCACTGACTTTTGAAAATGAGTGAAAAAACTAATTGAATTTTTGAATGCTGTTTTTGTATTTGATCATCATTCGATTATTAGTGTTAACTTCCATGTGTGAAACCTATAATTGGAGCAAAAATCTGATCAGTATCCTATTGATGAGTATTGATGCTGCTTTGATTTTTTTTTAAGTAAGAGATATTTATAGTGGCTATACATAGAAAATAAATATCTCAGGCCTGCTTTATTTACATTTTTCCTCTTCAGCTTCTCTTGAACACATTATATCATGTTTGAACTTTTTATTTAAAAAAAAAAAACTACTAAACTACTAAAACTACTCATAAATAGAAATGACAAAAACAAACATTTCAAATATAAAATGCTGGCTTTTGTCAAAAAGTGCACCAAAAACAGGTTAAGAGTGGCACATTTACAGTTAAAAACTAAATTAATTTGGAGAGAAAAGGCTGAGCGCCATTTTATTGATCCGTTCGTTTCGAGGTGAACTAGATATGTGATCGTGTTCTGAAGTAGACGTGATATACTTATTGATTTCAGGCTTCTGAAATTAATCTCGGGCCTTTTCTCTTTTTCCCACGTATTCAATTACCCATATCAATGTGCTTGAATAGAATAGAATAGAATAGAATAGAATAGAATAGAATAGAATAGAATAGAATATAAGTAGGCAGGCTGTTTGGCACAAGACAGAATAAACGAGTTCAAAAAAGTGAGGTCTATTTAAATTAAATTAATTAAACAGATGTAATTGTTCAACATAAGCTGTTTTTCTGGTGTTTTTAGAATTACAGGTGAACATGTATCTGTCTACAGTGGGTTAAGATGCATATTCTCGTTAGAATAGGCAGAGAGTTTGTTTTCTAGTTGAATATTTGCAGCATTTTCTAGCACTGAGGTCTGTTTGTTGTTCTCTTGTGCTCTGTAAGATTATGAAACGCAGGACTATCGTCACAGTGTCAGTAGGCCCAGTGTGTGCAGTGTGTTTGAGTGTGTGGAGTTATCTCTTCTGTGTTTTTAATGATTAGCCGGGAGCAGCAGCAGTGTGTGTGTGTGTGTGTGTGTGTGTGTGTGTGTGTGTGTGTGTGATTAGCCTGATAACGAGGCCGTTGTTATGTCCCTTGCTCCTGGGAAAGCTGCCTCTCTGGCCGGGCCTCCTCTGCCGGCCTGGCCCGGGCCGCTCTGTGGTGGCTCCTGCTGTCTGAGTGGCCTTCACTCCTGCTGATTTATAGCAGCTCGTACACGAGGAGCTCCGACTCTCTGTTAATATTTACCAGCGCTGGAGACACCGTGCTCCTCATACTCACAATTACTCCAGTTTATGGTCATGCGGACAGGGCGCTGCACTGTACTTTAGCACACATCTGAGAAAGTGTTTACTAAAATGAGGTTACAAGGTGGGATCGGCACAATCAGCTTTAAGTATATTGATTTAATAATTATGTTTATTTTAATCTGTCCCTCATGAAGCTTACTGTTTACTGCTACTTTGGGAAGGGAATGATACACGAAAACTAAAGACCGAACTTATACGAATGCCATAGTTAAGAAGTAATAAGCCAATTTAAACTCACTATTGACTACATAAAAAAAAAATCCTCATGTAATACAGAATTGTAATGCAGTCATTTTTATGGTGAAGTGATACGCATAGAATTGTTATTTGGGTAATTTGTTCCCAGATTCTGCATGGGTTTTGTTTGTTTATTTAATTGTTTTCCTCTGGGCATTGTTCTGTTTTGAGGTTTTCTAATTAAAGGTTTTATTCACCCGGTGCATTTTGCAAAATTAATCAGCACTGGTTTAAGAATTGCTTTGTGGTTAGAATATGCCGTCCATTAATTTCCCCTGTGAGTCCATATTAGGCCTCATTCCAGCAGCCCACGCCTGCCCCCTCCTGGTCCCTGCTCACTAAGGAACCTCGTTCTAAAAGGGGTGAATCAGAGCTTGTGAAGTAAAAATAAATAAATAAAATAAGCTGATGTCAGGTTTAATTTCCCATCAAACAGATTCCCAAGGACGTCTTTCAAATATTAGATGATCTGTAGTTCATTTTTCCAGAGATGTTTGTTGAAGCGCCCCGTTTGCTTTCAGCACCGTGGACAGCGCTCATTGTTTCCTGGCTGACAGGCTTCCTGTCTGTCTGCTCTCCACCCGGGCCCGCGGTGCTCTAGCTCTGGTCCGGGGGGGCCACCGGGGGTTTGTGGGGCAGCATGGGGTCAAAATGAAGAAGAGTGTAATTCCACTGTCATTTCCCATGCACCCTCACGGTTTGCCCAATGAAAGAGTGTCTGGGTATTTGGAACTGAAATGCCACTGCTTCTACCTACCTACATGATTGTTATACCTAACAGCAGAAAATCTTCCAAGATAGGTGCTTATAAGGCAGAAAATGTCATATAAACATATTTGGTCATTTACACTTTATGCCTAAAATATGCATGACTGAATATAGTTTTGAGATATCAGTGTTTTAATTTAACTCGCTGCATCAGCTTGTTTTGCCAATTAACAGAAGTTCAACCAGAGCATTAAAATGTGCTGCTGTTAGGATGCGTTGGGAGGTATATTGTTGATGTCAACTGATATTAACTTTTCTTAAGAGGAAAGAAGTAAGAGAACATAAAAAGAAAGTGTCTTTCCTGCAGGGTAACACATTACAGTTATGAAAAATCAGTTTTTCAACTGAGATCTTGGTGTTATACACAAGTTACACAAGTTATGACAATTCGAAAACAATACTGGTATCAGCTTAACGTTCATTTTACTGCTGATTTGAAGGATTGTGGAGTTACCGTTTTTTATCTTTGTTTCTCGTGTCAAATTAGCAATAGAAAGTAGTGTGGTCTTAATAGTAAAATCCACTGAATTATCTTGATATAAGCATCTATGAAAGGTTTAATATGTTTTGCACCTGAATTTGTACTCCACTAGAAAAAATCAGATCCAGAAAAAAATGCAAATCAGGATTGTTTTTGGTCAAAATGGGGTTGGACAATGTCAGATATTTTTATTGTATTTTAATAATCATATCAGTGTCCCAATAAGAATGAAAACTTGCAGACTTGTAGGCTAAGCTCCACTAAGATAATTCATGGGTCAGTTTTTTATTCAGCATTTTTTCAGTCAACCCAGACAGAAAAGATTCTTATATCAGTTTTCAATTGTAACTCATTTTTACACAATTATCCTCTACCCTTTCTCACAAACACACTCTCTCTCTCTTTGTCTGTCTGTCTCCACAGCATGTAAGCGTAAGGAACAGGACCACGGCAGAAGTGAGAGGGGGAACGTGAGCAAGAAGCCCCGGCTGGTGTTCACAGACGTGCAGCGGCGGACGCTCCACGCCATCTTCAAGGAGAACAAGCGTCCATCAAAAGAGCTGCAGGTCACTATTGCCCAGCAGCTGGGCCTCGAGCTGGCTACAGTCAGCAATTTCTTTATGAACGCACGCCGCCGGAGCCTAGATAAGTGGGTGGACGATGGCTCCGGTCACTCAGTCAACTCTGGCCCCAACGCCTGCACCAAAGCCTGAAGATGGACTGATTTGACCAACTCATGGACTGACTCAACCTCGGTGGAAAAGCTTTAAAACTTAAGAGAAACAAAGAGAAACTTAAAAAGACCTTGAAGCAACGTTTTGCCCTTAAACCTGTACTATATTGATATTTATAGTATCCAAAGATGAAAAAACAAACCAAAGACTTCTTGTTTGACCTGCTTTGAAATGTTTGTTTCAGCAACACATTTATGTGTAACATACTGCAAAAAGACTATAGTTTTACCCCCCCCCCACACACACACTCACTGTCACTGGTCTCTAGCTTTACTACAACCCCCCCTCCCTACGCCTCCCCACCCAGTATCAATCTATCATTCGCCATCCTTATCTTTAATCTGATTGGTTGGTTTTAATGATGGGTCCCTAAATGGAGGTTTAATCAGCCTGTTGGCAGCCTGATCTGCAGCTGTCCACACCCTTGAAAAACAGCCAGAATGTGGAGCTCCGGTGGGATTGGCCAATCAACGGAAAAAAAATCCTACAGGAGCGACTGGATTGTTGTGCAACCTTTTCGGATCGGTGGACTGTCTGTCTATCTGTCTGTCTGTCCAGCTGTCTGTCTTTCCATCAAGCATTCCAGACAGACAAGAAAATGCCCAGCGTAGACTGCTAACCCAAAACCAAATCCCAACCCTGAACCCAAAACCAAAACCTCAACCCACATGGTAGTGCTTTCTTCCAACATGCTGAAGCGTTGAATAATTTAAAAAGAGAAACCAAAGCCTTCTACACCCTGAAGCCTCTCATGCAACTTAGAAATAAAACCACTAAATAACCTGCTAAGAAGTAATTGACCAAAGAGTATATTTTGTAGTTGATAATCTAATAAGTATTTTTACCTCATCTCCTCCCTTACCTCCCAAAACAGACTGTTAGTTAGGAGCCACGAAGAAGAGAATGTTACTGTTCATGGTCCTTACAACATTTGAGTCGTATTTTTATTTATGTTCCCTGCAAAAGGAAATACTATATGACACAACCCTGAAAATTAACTATTTACATTTGCCTTATCGTTGCCTTCTTGAATCAAACTAAATATTCCAGTTATATCTTCACAATCAGCCTCGTGAATGTTACTGTAAATGCTCATTGTGAAGATGAATCATAACATATCCCTCCTTTCCTGTAAGTCTGTTTAGCTAACGCCTAACACAGGTTTAACTCTAGTTGATGTGCTCAAATGCCAGCAGCTGGAAAACAAAGACTAACCCATTCAGTTGTATGTTTTCTCTGTAAAGGTGAAAACACAAGATGCTGGCTCCCATGTTTCATGTGTGGTCTTGACACTGTGAGGGGGACAGAGGGCCTCGGATGTTTTTTTTTTTAAGTCAAATTGTGTCACCACCTTAATAATAAGCATTCAGCGTCCCCATGCTCTTCATATGTATTTGATTTTATCTCCTCATCAAAGATGTTGGGTGTAGGGGATGATATCAATGACCAAATCATTTTCCGGCGCTTACACAGCAATGTCAGCTCGTCACCTGAATACGAAAGCACCCCACCCTGTTCGCCGATCCCCAGCCCCCATCTTGCCTCCACTCTCTCCTGGTAAGCTATGCATTTCAGCACTAGGAGGAAAGCACTACACAGGGCTGGCCCAGGGCAGCGTAACATATTAGATATATTAGCTGGCCCCTTGCCGTCATCCTCCTCAAGGCCAGGGTTAGCAGCTCTACATTCATCAGAACAAGCGCTGAAGGAGAGGCCAGGGAAAGAGAGCTGCTTCTTCATCTCCGAAAGAAAAAACCAAAAAGATGACAAGAAACAAAAAAAAAAAAATGTGTCAAGACCTGCTGATGTTTTATAGTGTGAACCAAAGATGCTACCTCACTCAAGTTCCATACGTGATTTCTATCACTTTGATGATACCAAAGATAACCAAAGATTTTTTCTCATTGCACGGCCTCTACGAGTGGTGTTAAAAGATGTTGTATGTCTCCCCTCCCCCCATCTCCTCTCTCTTCCCCTTCTCCTTTCTTCTACCCTCTCCCCCCCGCACCCACCCCCCACCCCCCACCTGCACTCAACCCATGCACCCCTGCTATGCGTGCTCTTGCTTCATCTGTGCTCTGATTACAGCTCCATAGATAGTCATGCTGATATAGCTATAGGCAGATATGCTGATCTAGCCATAGATACACACAACCGGCCATGCAGGTGCCTGCGGGGTACAGCTCTCGCTAGCAGCGTGATCAGTCTTTCTTTGTGCTTGTTAGCAATACAAAAGCATACATTTGTACCACTTTGTTGGCATAAAAAGGTACAAGCTGACATTGTGGCAAACAAAAAGATATGTAAAATTAAAGTTTTAGTTCGGTTTATGAATAATTTCAAAGTAATCTATGTGGATTTGATGGAGAATCCCGCTAGAGTGTCTTTTCTCTGCAGCTTTATTTCCACTTGGCCCTGCCTCTTAGTGTGTATCTATAGGTTGATAAAAATGATCCAACAAATAAGTCAGACATCTTTACATGACAATAGGCAGACAAGCTGACATAGCCATGGGCAGAATTGTTGACTCAACTATAGGCAGACATGTTCCTGAAAGTAGAAGCAGACGTGTTGCAATCTTTCTAAAACTCCCAGGACGAGTGCCTTGCTTGAACCAAAGTGTTAAACCGCTGTTGACCTCTCACCTTTGACTCTGTGAATACCTCAGCCTGTAGAAGGGCCACTACTGAAGAAACAAGGAAAAGGGTTTTTTTTTTAATCACACCGTGGTGCTTTCGCCAGTGCAACCATGCAATGAAAACATACCAAAGGAATTTCTGTTGTCCACTTCTACAGATTAAACCAAAGTTCTTTGTTTCTCCTCTCTCCTGCCCCTTTACCCTCCATCCCTCCTACCCCAACCTTCCTTGTCTCTCTGCTGTGTGTAGGAAGGTCCAGCACTCTGGCCGTGCATGTCTTTACCAATGTCTCTGAATACCTCATAGTAATAATTCCTTTGAGTTCTGCATTGAGACGTCTATCTGTGAGTTAAGCAGAACTCCACTCGTGTGGTAATTGTTATTGTTACTTCAAAAAGCTGTATGATTATCTATTTTGAAGTTTTTTGTTTTGGCAGAAGTGCTCTGTTTCAAGTCACGGAGGACAAGTTTCAGGGTTGATGTATGAAACTTACGGGATGGAGGGAGAAGCGTATTTTTTATCAGACATTGGGTTATGCCAATATTATGATGGTAGACTATTGCTTTTACAGGGTAAAACCAACTGCTGTGATATTGTGTTCATATTTTCCCTTTTCTCTACTTCTGTGTTGTGATTTTAATTTAATTGCATTTTTGTATTGGTTAACCACTGCTTTAATTTATGCATTTGTAGAAACTCTAGATTTGTATATAGTAGGATTTTGGAAAAAAAAAACAAACAAAAAAGACAGTTTTATGTTACAGCCTTATTTCCCACGCTTAGATATAACAAAGGAGTAGTTTGTATTCTTCTTCAGCTAAATCCTAGCCGGCATTTCAATGTGTGTTTTAAACACTGCCAGAAACCCAGACAGTTGATTTGCCATTGCAGACAAAGTTATACAGGAGCTACTTTGTTGAACAGCTGGCAAAAAGCAGTGTGTACGTGTGTGTGTGTTTTTTCTATTCTTTTGACTTTTTAAAAACAATTATTTTATGGGTATTACTGCACATCCAAAGATTTTTAAAACAAACCAAAAATTGGAAAAAAATATGTATAATGTTGAAAAGCACTGGCATTTGTGAGGTAGACTTGTTGAGTTTTGATTTGCCATTCGCACGGGTATAGAATGTAGAAGGCGTAGGGCTATGTAGACAAGCTTACTCTACCATGTGGGGAATCTCCTGTTCAATGTACAATCTGAAGCATTTGAAACGAGGGCTGCAAGTCCCGCTCACTTTGCTGTCTCATACACAGAGTGAGGTGGAGTGGAGGCTGGGCAGCCGGTCTGCCAGGGGCTGTGCCGCGGAGCTGGGTCTGTTTTTAATTGCCGTGGCACTGCCGCCTCGCTCCATCTAGTATCTGTTCTTTTGGTACGTACTCGTGTAATGAATATGAGCAAAGTCTAATAAAACTGCAAAGAACCTTACCAAGGAATCAGTGTGTGAGTGTGTATGGGGACACGTTTATTTTCCTGAGTGTGGGAGAGTGCAAGTGAGTGAGAGTGTGTGTGCAACTCAGATGTAAAGTAACGCTGAGGAATGCAGGTATGCGAGTTTTGGTGCATGTTTGTGTCTTTCTTTACTGTGCGTCTCTGTGTTTATTATAATCTGTAAGTACTGCATATTGTCAAGCTGTTGACTGGTGTGTATGCATGTGTGTGGCTGATTGGTGCATATCATGACAGTAAGTTTGACTCCCTCCGGTCTTTAAGAGGCCTTACTGTTAGTACTGCTTCCTCTCTGTCATGCTCAGACAGCACAGAATCTCCAAGGACTGACGATAATTATCATGTCAAAAATGTCCATGGCAGATAACACCAGTATGTTACACAGTCATTATGTCAAAGGATGGAAAGTGTGACCATTATTCAGCAAAGTGCAGGTGCTTACATCACAGTTATAAAGGCCTGTTTGAGGGAATGGATGCAGTGTGGACCTATTTCTTCCCCATTATCACATTTTGTGTTATTTATTTTGTTCATAAGGAGTTCCCATATGATGGGTAGCTTGGCTACAAGTCTCATAACAATACTGCGGCGCCTAAGACAATCATCTGGATCTCTTATGCTGGGGAACTTAGTTTCTCACCCACAGAGGGGTGTCCTCCAGCTATTCATATACAAAGATGCTTGAAGGGTTTTGATAAACAAGCATATTTGTTGTCATCGACATTTAGGAGTAGATTTACAGTAGTAGTTCATCTTGCACTTGCATTTCAAAATGAAATCTCATTGCTCTCGTCGACCTTGTGCTCTTGTCAACCTTGATCTTTCTTTTGACCTCCTTCTCAACTCACAATGCTTCTTCAGTTTTCAGTATGCGTGCATGTGCGAGTGTGTGTGTGTGTATGTGTGCGTGTGCGCGCGTGTGTGCCAGAGAGGCAATACTGTCGGTGTTACTCTCAGATGTATAACTCCATGTCTCATGACTTGATTTGTCATTGCTGTTTCCCAGGCTTTGCTACTGCTTTCTCAGTGCCGTGCAATATCATCTGTTGTGATTGCTAAGCAAATGAAAAAAAAAGAAAGAAAATTGAGAAGCAAGTGATGATGTCATCCAGCTTTTTTCAGTGTTCAAATGTTTCAACATTTCTGTAGTCACATAAAGTAGAAAATAAACTGTTGGTATTTCCAGCTTCTGAATCCTGTCTCTTGTTATTATTATTTTTTTTATTTTTGGTGTGTGCATGTATGTGTGCGCGTCTGTGTGTGTTTTCTTCTCTTGCTCAGACAGGCAAATTGAATCAATACGACATCAAATCAGATACAAAAGTAGAGGACAAGACAAGCAGACATATAAGTCTGTCTTGGATGGGAACCTGCATGACAAGCAGCTTCAGAAGATGGATCATGTCATAAATGCTGTCAGGGTGCATCTGCACCAGGGGCTCCAATACTGAAAAATATATGCATTTATATTACTGTAAAAAGCTTGAATCAGTCTATTTCAATCAAACGTGTTTCCTCATACATGCTATATGTAGCAATTCAGAATATTTAGCTGCTGTAATCTGTCAGTCAATAATTGAAAAGCATATATATTCTGTAAATCTTTAGTATATTCTTAACTTAGAAAAATAACAAATAAGCAGTAAATGCATGCAGCAAATTATTTTACTAATCCCCCAATTTGATAATTTTGGAACTGAATGTTGCTATGAGTTATAGTCCCATACCAAAGATGAATTGATCACATTTGTGCCAATCATCCATATTAGAGTTCCAAAGTGCAGAAAAGCAAGTTAATGTAACCATTTAAATGTTTTTTTAATCACAATCATAACTTTTAAATGAGTAAAGTCATCTGGGTCATCTTTTTAGCATAAACATATTCACACAGAATCACAAATAAACCAAACATGACACACACAGACTTCCACCCTTCAACCCATCAGCAGTTTCACTAATTGAACCCAAGAACACAGCAATAAAGGTAGAAAGTAAATAGCTTTTTCCAACGGTTTCCTCTCTCTGTGATGCTAAACCCTACTAATCCATCTGTTAATAATCCCTGTGTGAATGAGTGTGAATGCAATAGAGACAAACTCTTGCATTTAAATATTGGAAGCCAGGTGATGGATTCCCAAATTGATTATTGAATGAATGTCTTGCTCATCATCAAACCGTGCCACTGGCCCAGGCTACAGATCTCACCTCTGCCTCGGCCTTCGGTTGAGCCAAAGGTTTGTCAAACTTGTCAAAGAAGCCAAACCAGGATTCATGCCTGGAAAGACTTTTCCTTTGGGATGCAATGAAACCAGAGACACCATGTCAGATATGAAGAAAAAATACCTAAGACCTGAGACAAACGATTCATTCACCTTACCTGCAACTGTAAAGCTTTTTAAAAATGGTCATGAGCTTGTGTCACCTGCTTGTGTTGTGTGTGTATTTCTGAGCATACTGTATGTGTGTATACACTTTCCAGCCTTTGGATCAAAGTGAATAAAGGCACTACAGTATCCCAGATAGATAAAGGAGGACTCCTTTTCTACAATATTTATAAATGTACTTGCAGGACAATGATCCGAGGGATTCCCAATACCTGGAAACATGTCTGAACTGCTCCACTCTAGATGCACTCTTATTTGTACATTTGTCTTTCAATCTCTGGAACTATAGCTCTTTCCCTGCTGTTCTTCTCCATTTTCTCCTGTCTTGTTTTGCTTGTATCAATAGATGGATAGATACAATACAATAGTATACAATAATATATAATATATTGTATATACTTATGTAATACATAGTGATAAAAATATTATTAGCTGCATTATTTGTATTCTGCCACTAGATGGAGCTATGGCATGGATTTTGCAAACATATGGCTTCTTTGTGTTGTATTGTTGTCACAGTCTTAAAGGAAAAAGTCACAGAAAATGAATATATTTGATGATTTCGGACAGTAAAACAGATACCTACAAACACAGACAACTGTATCCCCACATTGGAAATCAATACTTGAATTGATATTTGGTTCAATGAGAGTGACCCATTGATTGTGGGCTTATAGAGTTTTTGTTTGTTGATCCTCCATCAGTGAATCGGAAAATGTCCCAGTATCTCAGTATAATCACCACTGTACTGTCATAGCTTTCTGGGAGTTGTTACTGTTAGCTGGAGTATTTATCTTTAACTTACATCATCACACTAACTACAGCACAAAGTATGTTGCAGGTAATTGCAGCTCATTGCAAAACAGAACTCAAAATGTTTCAGGATTGTTTCAGGATGGGTTGTGATTGTGTTTGGCAGTAGTTGGAGAACCAATTAAACAGAAACATACACACTTTTAGCATCTTCTTCATGTTGTTGCTACTCATCAAGCATGTTATTTATAAAACTTGAATGAAATGAAGTGATGGTTAATTTTTTTACTTGAGGTCTGCCATGCATTTCAGCTTTTCCCTCCCTTAACCATATATCTATTTATGTAGCCTATAGGCATCATGTTGGTTTACTGCCAGTATTGCTGTACTCAGGACCGCAGCAAGACCGTTTTAAGCTCTATGTCAACTTATCAAGGGGTCTGACACCATAAATATCTTTAAATGTCATTATTGTGGCCTGTTCAGGGAACCGAGAATCATTTACGTCCCCCTTGTCCAAAAAATGTCCCTTCCACAGTTGTTTCTGAATAAAAACCTTGATAGGACACCACATTGTGTCTTATGTGAGTTGTTTTTGTCAAATGCATGATCACAGACTGCTGATGAAGCTTCATTTGACTCATCACAAAGTACAGGAACCCTTACACTTCATTTTGGTGTAAATCAGTGACAGTAGACTAACTTTGTAAACGTTGCTCCCCTGCCAGATAAAGGCCCATAATCAACTGGTAGGTGTTTGCATTGTTCTTGTGGACTCCATGACCCTACGTTCTCTGGGTCACTTGTCTCTGGTATCAGAAACAAAGGACAAGTTGGTCAATTTTAAATTAAATGGTCTAACAGCAAATCGACTGGCAGGCACATATTTTATCAAAAATGTGGCCCCTTTACAACAATATAGACTTTTTTCACGTGAATTTTTCAGTAGTCTATCCAAAATACTTTTCTGACAATACTTTTATTCATGATAATACTAATGATCCTTCACCAAAACCAAGTCCACTCTGCAGACTCTAACTGTGTGACAAACAACAATAACACACAAAGTGCAACTGCAGCTGTCAAACAGATTTGTGAAGCAGATTCTAGTGTCCTCATTTTGGCCTTTGCCTTTGTTCCAAAGGGTTTCAGCAGAGAAGACACTAAAACAAAGAGCTCTTCCTCTGTTCTTTTTTATTTGTACCAAAACTATCACCACATCCAGCACTTACTGGGGTAGTGGTTAGAACCACTGGTTCTAGGTCTGTTTTCCTACTTTAACTTCATCTGTGGGGGGTTACTTTTAACTTTACTTTTGTTTTTGAAAAAATGTATTTTTGTAGTGGTTTGTTGTGTCTAGCCCTCTTGATAAGTAACTTAATGATTGGGCCAAAGTACAATCATGTTAGCGGATGTTCAGAGTGATAATTCTCATTTGATTTATTTTCTGAATTTAACTTAATTCATGTTTGAATTCATTATTAATATAATTATTATAATAACACTTTTAAGTTAAGTTCTTCCGCTCTCCTGTTATTGTTTTAAAAAAAGTACAAATACAAATTAGCCTGAAAGTAAGCTAGCTGTCTGGAAATAGTAGCCTACACCAGCGCAATGCACGAATAACAAAATGTTTCTGATTTACAAGCGACAAAGAACCAAAACAATGGGTTTGCAGCGCACGTCTTTTTTAAAATTACCAAGTAAAATTTTTTAATACTGATCATTTTGTGGAATATTTGCCAGGATTTTCTCAGTGGACTGTAGTACTACAACATATAACATCATTACCTTAAACACACGATCTTTGGCCTCATTGAAGCCAGAACAAAATGTTCACGACGTAAAAAAACACGAACCCTCACGTGCGCACGTGAACGCGCAGAGCGTAGCCCGTCTCTTGTTTGTCCTGTTTCATCATTCAGTCACATTAATTGTCGCTAATGTTTACAGAGCTATGAAAGAAGAAAAACTACAATTATAGGCCGTGATTTTCACCAGACACGGCTATGTGTGTCTTCCTTACAAGTTTTGGTACCACTCTTCTAACTTGGCGGTTGCTATGGCTGCGAGTTCATGCGAGGCTGGCAGTGAGGGAAGTGACGAGCGGGGCTGTTGTTGGGACACGTGACTGGAGCTGCACTGATCTGTTTTGACAAGCAGCAGTGAGGAGGGAAGTGAGGAGGGGAGGCAGACTGTAAGCATCACGACTAGAAGGGACTCACTGTTCTTCCTTTCATCTGCATTTCGGCCGAAGTAACATTAGTATCGAGCTCTATTTTAGCAATCGGCGACACATCAGCTACTGTTAGCTAGTAAGGGCTCGCGAGGGACGGTTGCCGTCGTGAGCGCTTCGCTGGGATCGGAGCCTATTTGTTGTCGGGGTGAAAAGTTTTAATGAAGACCACAAAGGAAGTCAGTACAGGTGTTGTTTCTAACGTTAAGTAGATGGTGACGGTTCGAGAGCCGTGGATGGACAGAAAGTGGACCATATCCCTTTTTATTATCACTTTGTGAGAAGATTGATACGCTGAATATGTTCCTGTCGTAGCTAAAAAAAAATATATATAAAAATACTGAGACCGTCCTCCTACCTGCGCTACGTTGGGGGTTGGGATGTTTGGGAGGTCGTCGTCGTCGTCACCAGCAGACGTTTAACCACACTGAAACGATAAGGTTAGTTAGTTAGTTGTGTGTGCAAACCCCCCCTGTTCTCGTATAGCTAGTGTCGTTGTGAGCAGCCAACGTTACAGGAGCGGAGACACAGAAATGCATCGCGACGTAACTGTGTCTGTTCAGGTGGTGGAATTTGAAACGGGCTGTAAGAGAAGCCCAGCTTGCTAGTTAATTTACTCAAATGTCAGATTGGTTGCTCGCTAGCAAGCGGGTTGACAACTGCATTAACGAACGCTATCTGTTAGTGGCTATCAGCTGTCTTTGTATCAGTCAGTTGAACAATACAGTGCGACTCGATGGAAGCGTACAGTAGCATGCTAACAAAGCAATGCTTTGTTGTTGGATAGGGGGCAGCTGGCACCAACACGCAGGCTTCACAGCTGATATTATTGCTTAGCTAAGACGGCAGGTCTCAGGCACAGAGGGTGTGGGGGTCCAGACACCGTTGCATTGCTGTCAAGGCAGCGTGTGATAGAGAAAGAGAAGACAGAAGACCCCGCAAGATACCTTGAAGGCAACCTGATGACACTGGACAACATGAAGCCCGAGCGAGGTATGTGGACCACCAGAAACACTCATACACACCCACACATATACACATCTTCAGGTGGCCCTGAAGGTCAGTATTTGGGCAAGCTGTACATTTTCAGCTTTAAGTGGACTGAATGTATTTCCATTACCCTCAGAGAAGAATCAGGGCAGGGAATTATGTAACAGCTGGTCAGCCTGGTCACTGGTAATGTGAATTAAGGAAAGGCTGACCCGAGCAAATGAGGACGTGCACATACAACACACATTTGCTGCTCCAGTTTGGGATGTCAACAACATTAATGTCAGCTGTTTCTTTTCCCCTGTTTTTTTTTGGCTCAGCATATAACCTGCTGGATCCTCTCATGCCAAACACTGTTCCCTTTTCCAGTAGCTCTTGTTTTGACAGTCTCTTGCACGGAGCTGCTGCAAAATGTTCCTCACACCCACCCTGTTGTGGAAATAAGGCTCCTGCCGTATGCTCTGCAACCTGTTTACATGTCGCTGTATCTGCAGCAAAAGGGCAAAACAGGGACAGAGGGGACATCCTTGTTTGTTTCAGTGTGATTATGCTAATTTTATTATTGCATTCATTTGTAAAAGGGGGATCTCATTACCTTCATCTCTGCCCTGACACAGTTAACATTAGATGTTTTGTGAGCTCCTTTAAGCTAAATGATTCACCTAGTGATTGATTGTACACGGTTGTTGGTGATCCAGCTGGTGGCTTGAATCGTTGTCAACAACAACACAATAGCACCAGAAGCAGTGAAGGGCCACCGTTCTTCAGTCATGATGAGATTAACTGCAGTCAATCAGGGCTCGTCTGTGTGTTTTGAATAGGTTATGAAACTGCAGTCAGGCTGCTGACTGGCCTGAGTGGGATCTTCCTTAGAGCACAATATGCTGGTAATGAGACTCCACAAGACACAGAGTAAACATGTGCCCTGTATGGGACTTTTAACCCTAACCCTGCCTTGCCTTGCCTGTAGGATCCTAAGCCTTTGTATAGAAGCACTGACCCAGACATCTGTGTGATGTGACTGACCAGAATAATGGGCACACTGACTGACACTGTACAGTGTAATTATAGCCTCATAATGCAGCACAGCATGCTGGGTCAACTGTGAACAGCAACACTGCTGTTGTGGTATTGGTTGGAAAAGTGTCTCTCAAATTGAGTGATAGTGAGATGGTTTACTACCAAATACTCAGTGTGTTTGTGCCTGCCTTATATGAGCCAAAAAGATTGAGAAGTGTTGGCCTGAGGCGCAGTGCTACAGCGAGTCTGTTCTTCACCCTTCATGGATTATCACCATGTCAGGTTGGCTCGCTCACTGTCATGTTCTAATTATGAAAGCTTGTGCCAGTGGAAGCTGCTCCACAGCAGTAGCTCCCTGTATGACTGGCAGGCACTGTGGTGCTATTGTTATTTGGAACATACTGTACCGTTCCTTTGGTGGAGATACCAGATTGCTTATGGCCCTGATGCCTTCTTACTCTTCTCTGCCTGCTCAGAGGAAGGGACTGCAGTGGTGAGAGGAGTTGTTTACTTAGAAGCCTGGACCACAGCAAGGTCGAGTTTGAAAGGAGAGTAGCCAGTTCCACTGCTCTGATGCTGGATTGAGGGTTCCTGGGAGAGCCCGGCTAGTTTGGAGTGGGAGAGTTGGACATGTCCAGACATGTGCATCTTGCTTATACTGTGGTGTGACAAACCTCATGGGCTGTGACCTTCTCATCAGGTTGCTGTGAAAAGTCAAGCCAAGGCTTAGGGTAGGTGATGCGGTGAGGTGATAGAATCAGGCTGCGCCCTGCCATACTTTATCTCCCTCTCTCCACCTTTAGCACCTAGAGGTGGCTATGGGAGTTAGTGGTGCACAAATCCAACAAACAGTATCGGATCTGTGCCAAAACTGTACTTATTTAATGAATCCCTTATTGGAATGATGTGACAAGTCAAAATTAAAATACTTTTTTTTTTTATTGTCACAGCTCCTGATAAAAAGAATTAAGACTTCAAATACGCAGATTTTTTTTTTCAAGTTTATGCAGCATCTCTGGTGCTTTTTTTGAACCATGCTTTTGTTATAAAAGGAGAAGACAAGCACTTATGTTCTGCTCAGGGGCCTAACCAGAGTCATCTGACCCCCTTGTTTTTCTATGAGTTGAACTATGAGTCAGGATGGCGTGTATGTGCGTGTGTGTGAAGGAGAGAGTGAGTGTGGCAGAGAGTTTGCAACAGATTGCTGTTGGCCCTAATAAGCGCTGTACCGTTGAACCACATGGCTCAACAGACAGCTTTTTACAGGTCCCACAAAGAGCAGCTATGGAAAACTCGGGACCTGTTTACACCAGTCAGGGAAAACATGGCTCGCCGTATCGGGTTTCAAACCGCTTCAGCTGAAGTGTGGTTAAGCTGGATTTTATTTGTATCGTTAAAGACATAATTTTGTTGTCTCCACATGTAGAAGGGCAAAGCTTGACTAAAAAAAACACATTGGAATTATTTACACCATAAAAATAGCCTTTTTTCCTCAACTTCCCTTCTCTTCACAACCAGATCATTGAAGATATATTACAAATACAAAAAAAGACTTTGCATTATATAGCGACATGTGCACATGTGTGGTGAAATTTCTGAGTAAAGACCTAAGAATGGTGACTGAGTGCTTCTTCCTTTACACCCTCGACCACACTTCTCATACTCTTCCCCCTTTCAGACACCCATTAAACAACACACAGAGATGACCTCAGAGCTAGTCATGTTGGAGAGACTCAGTCAGCTGGCAAGTCTCAGCGCTGCACTCCTTGCTCTCTCTAATGTTATTTGGTGTGTTTGTATGGTGTCGCTTCCTGTTTGGAGCCATTAGTCCTTGAAGGAAGAGTTGAGTACAAGTCCCTACCCTCACCCAACTTACACCACTGCCTGCCTTCTGGTGTGGGCTCAGCCAGATTACAGCTGCCCTGAGATGTCCCGGACACATGCCAGTGGATCAGTGTATTCACTCTCACTGACGAGACACTTAGATAATACAGAGCGACATACACTGTTGTCCCGCACAGCACCTGTCTAGTCCTGTGTTGTCTTTGCCTCCTCCTTGGCAGCGATTTACCCCGTGGAAGGAGGCAACAACAACAGGTGCTCTCCTCTGTTACAATCATCTTGCATAAATTGAGTCCATCTGAATGTTTTTTTTTTTTCTTTTTCTTGATTGACTTTTTCTTTACTGGGTTTCTTTAAGATTTCTTAACTAATAGCCACACCACAGCTGGTGATGCTTGGTAGTACTTTGATAGTTTTTTTTTTATTTTTTATTTTCAAGACACATTCTGTTATTTGTCATTACCATTGACTTTATATAAATATGGAAGACACGTCTCCACTTCCTGCTGCTATGCCAAAGTGAAGCCAAAATATCTCTTTGCTGGGAGCTTCCATCTTGCTTGTGTGACATCATTTGGAGCCAGAGTCTGCACAGTAGAGTCGGGCGGCGGGATGACGGCCCGCAGGACACGCCGCCTCGGTCATCCCGCCCTCTGATGGAAGTTTGAGAGCAGCTGTCACAGCTGTCAATCATGACATCACACCCCCTTTTATAATTAAAAACAAACTTATCAGAAAAATGAGCACTTGGCCAAACATCAGCGTGATAAGAACAACCTAAAATGACAGAAAGCATCTCTGGGGAAAATTTATTTGATGTGTAGGCTATTTTTAAATTTAGCTCATGTCCCATCCGCTAACATGGAGGGGGCGGGACTTATGACATGTACTGCAGCCAGCCACCAGGGGGCGATCGAGATGTTTTGGCACTTTTAGGGAGCTGTCAAGACGTCCATATTTATATACCGTCAATGGTCATTACTTATCATATCACATTTGGAAAATAAGAACAACAGAAACATTAACATTGAAAACCATACTTTTTTATTTCTTTAAGTGCAACTGAAATTAAATTGCCTTTTTTGTCTACTCTAGCACACATATCTGCTCTGTAAATCACTTATCCTGTGTTTAGAAACCAAAAGGAGAAGTTAATATTTTAAATTCTTTGATTTCATGACCATATTCTTTAGGTTTACATTATTTATTTGTGATTTATGATTAAATACTGTTCCTCCGTCCACTTTTTCTTTCTAATAATTCAAAACTATTAACAATGCATTTTAAAAAAACATGTTGACATTTTTTTTGCCTGCAAAGGGATGCTTAAATGAGATTTCAGTTGAACTTAAAAGTCCAGTGAATTGACATTTATTTAAACAGTCCATCTAAAGTTGTTCCTGTATATGCAGTTTTACAGTTGGTATTCATTTTATCATCTAGTTAAAGTCAACTTAAGTGTTTCATCGTATTGCCTTTTTAATACATCACCATTGTCATTTGCTGACCCAGCTGCACTGAGCATAGATATTTGACTCCCCCCATTGTACAGCAACATTCAGAGCTGCCTTTCGCAATGAATACCAATACTGGGTAGGCATTCAGCCGTGAGTTACTGTCCTAGCCTCCAGAGTAATCAGCCTAAATCAATGCTGTTGTGACAAGTTTGACTGTAAGGAGCCTAGCCTTGCCTAGCCGCTGCATGGGATTGGGCCCCCAGTCCTCCCAGTCCAGTAATGCTCTTACATAATGCTGGAACGTTTAATTTAGCACACCAACTCTTTATCAGGACACATACACAAGTGCACTGTTACCCTATACGGATACACACAGGCTTAATGCTTAAGGTCGCTGAAGTCATAGTGTCCACACACGTGCACAGACATAAAAGCAGGTGTACATATTTAGCACAGCTACCCCGCATTAAGGCTCAGTGTTAACAAGCTATACAGACACACAAAAATACACCATCCAGACTTAGTGCTGGACTGGCTGAAGTTGAGAGTAGCAGCATGGGGTCACATTTCTGCTGCCAGGATGCCACTAAGCCAGTGATGTCATTGCTTGTGTGTTCGTCACGTCCTCCCGCCCCTGTGGCTCCTCATAGCCAACCAGCAGCCAACTCTGCAGGAACAGGAAGAGCCATCTGGACCTGGTGGTTTACCCCTGGCGTGGGTGGTGTGGAAGGGAGGCTGTCTGTGTCTCTCTATCTTTGCATATCAGTTTTTGTTTCTTTATTTTTATCTGTCCCTGTCTGGTGTATCCAGTTTGTCATCTGTTTTACTTCAAGATATCTCAAAAAAAAAAGTCAGAATGAATGAGTCAAAATGAAGACCAGTTTTTTAACTCTGTATAAAAACTTTTACATTAAAGGTAGAGTCAGTGATTCTGGAGAAAGATTGTTCAATACATTTTTTGTCAAATTCAGCTTATATCTCCTCATAGTCAGCTAGCTGGCTGTTCTGTGTTTGAGCAAAAAAAAAAGTGGTGTTCATACACAGCTGGCTCTGTAAATGGGAATCAAACAAATTGGCTCACAGCGAGCCACACAACACTATTCCAACCAATCAGCAACAGGGGGCGTTCATGCTCGTGTACAGGACAGGGGGAAGTCATCAGAGCAGCTGTCTGTCACACGACAGTCTCCCGTCTCCAGCACCCGTTGAATGGTGGGGGAGGCACATAGAAAATATTGTCTCACAGAACAGATACACTTCCTTTTTATTAAATGTATCAATCCATACTGAATCCCAGACAATGTCACAGAAACGCTCTGCAGCATAATCTGAACAGGCAGTTGTATAAATCACACAAATATCTAGGGCTGTAGTCTGCTGGTCGACTGGTCGATTAGTTGGTCGATATGCTCTCGTCCGACTAAATTCTCATTGGTCGAATAATCTCCGTGTTATTTTCATAAGGAGAAAAGTGCCACATCAATAGCTGTCCAGGATTAATCCATTATGTCCTGCGGCGGGAGGGACAGACTAACAAAGTACCTGTGAAAATGGGGGGCGTATTCAAAACACCCCCGTTGTTTTCACAACTTGGAACTTGCCCAACCTAATAGAGACTGCTGGGTCTAACTGTACTGAACGTTTACTGAACGTACTGAATGTTTACTGAATCTGTGTTTCTCCATAATGACGAGAGAACAAGAACCACCGCCAGGCCAAAAAAAAATTTTTAAGATTTGATTTTGATTTGAAATCGACAGCATTTGGAAGTCTGTGCAGCGCTGTTCCGGTTAGTAGTAAGTTGTCAGTCAGGCAGTAAATGTACAGTACAGACTACAGTGTGTCGGTTAATAAATGCTAAAAAGTCACGTCTGACTTGTGTTGTTTCCCCAAATGCTGGAAAAGTGAAGGAGGTAAGCTCCAAAGTTAGCAACAATGGGTTAGCCTAACCTGAAGACACAAAACAGAGAAATACAGAACAGAGAAATGTGTGGCTGCTGAGTTTACTGTGCACTCCCCCTCCCCTCCCCCCATGACTAATCGATTAGTTGAAGATTATGTGCAATTTTAGTCGACCAAGATTTTCTTGGTTGACTACAGCCCTACAAATATCCCACTATATATGTGTTTCAACTTATTAACCGCATCAATGAATCAAGAAATACAAACACTGTCGATTTCTTCTTGTGGAGCCGACATGCAAACTATTTTGGATCAGTGAATTTCTCCTGTCAGTCAGACTGGTGAGGCCAGTCTGTCTGGCTGCTGTCCTCTCAGCTCTCCAGGAGCTGTAACTGACAGGCGGCTGCTTATTTGGACAGAGACGCTGAACGCAGGTTGAGTGAGAAGTGGGGAGGCCACAGAGAGGTGGGATGGACTGTTGTGCTCACATGAAACAAATTTTTGTCTGCTTGTGATAATGTGTGAGAGGAACAGAAGTGACTCTACAACTGAGGCATCGCTCTGGATTGTGTTCTGTTCAAATATCAACTATCTTTCTCCAGAATGACTGACTCTACCTTTAATACAGAGCAGACTGAACAGGGTTAGTATAATATGCAAACCATCTATTTTTTTTAAAAATCCCATGTGGCCAATTCTTATGATCAGCAACTGTAGGGTCGTCATCACGATGAACAATTAATTCGTAGTGTCTTTTTATAGTGCATCCTTCCCTCCACTCTAGTATTAATCCCTGATGTGACATAACTAGATCTGTGTTAAGCTGCAAGTTCTGTAGGACTAGCGCGTCTTGCTCAGAAACCACACAGTAAAGAAAAGCACAAGCACTCATGCCTTGCACGGATGTTTTGAGTGTGTCTTTGTCACACACCCAAGATGTCTTATTTTAACTGAGAGACCAAAATGACAGCCTCTTGTTAACCTCAGTAGTGTTTACATAGGAGTATGTTAGGGTATGTGTGATTATTGTTATTCTGCGAGGTCTGGAGAACCTTGTAAAGGCAGTTATGTCTCTCTCTGACCTTCAAGTGAATATACTTTATACAATATACTATACTACTATAGCTCTACCTCTCCTCGCTTCACTGGTCTTCTTTTCTTTTTTCTATCTTCCCATGCTCCTGTGAGTCACATCACATTGACTTATATATAACACCACAACACTTAACACCCCCACCTCTGCTATCTGCTCATAATATATAGACAACAAGACCAGGTCAAACCCTAGTATATGGCTGGACCGCGTATGTAAACGTAGAGGGCTGAAACAACAGACACAGGAAGTGGCGACACTCGGCCAACCGATGAAGTTACACCATTGGGGTGTCACTCAGTCAGTCACTTTCGCGTTGATAGGGCTGGCCCCGCTGTTGAGGTTTAGCTGTAAAACATATTAACAGAAATAGAGCTAGGCTGACTTGCTAAACACAAGAATGAATAGGTGATAGTAAGGACTGGCAGATTTATCAGTATACTTATATCGATTGCTTGATAGACATGTTTCAGATATATTGGTGTTGGCATGCGTTTCTCACACAATGCATTGAATTGAGAAAAAGTGAGCCTGTAGCATAAGGCTAGTTTCCAGGACTGCAACTAACAATTCTGTTCCTTAGCAATTAATCTGTCGATTATTTTCTTGATCAATTGATAAGTTGTTTGATCTATAAAATGTGATAATGACGAAAAATGTCCATGACAGTTTCTAAAAGCTCAAGATGAAATTTGCAGATGTATTGTTTTGTCTGACCAACAGTCCAAAACCCCAAAATACTCAGTTAACTACCCAGTCTTAGTCTTTTCTGACTAAGAAAACCAGGAAATATTCACATTTGAGTCACTGGGATCAGAGAATCTTGGCCTTGCTCACTTTAAAAAGTGACTCAAACTGATTAATCAAATGAAAAGATGGTTGGTGAATAATTTTCTGTTGATCTACTATTGATTAATTGACTAATCATTGAAACTTTACAGATTTTTGGGCGTTACCTGAGTGTTTGTAGTCATCTGCCTCAAGCATTAAACACACATGTATTTTTGCAAATGTGTGAAACCACATAAAGTCTTAAGTAATGCACATGTGACACGGTCCTTTGTTTGATTTCAAGTTTGGCTGATGAGTCAACTTTGGAGTGAATTTTGCATTTTTTGCCTTCTATTTACTTTTTGGATACAGTTTCTATTGTAAGCTAAACATGATGTATATTTACTAGAGCAACATTTTAGATGTTAACGACAAATTCTGTGTATTTCAGCTCATGTGATGCTTCACAGTTGCTGAGGAGCAGCACATAGTCATGACTCCTGCTGTTGCTCCCGAGTCATAGAAAGTACTTGTCAAGAATGGCACTCCTTTGATGAAAGTAAAAATGTTTAACTCATACAGGTGGTCAGGGAGGTTGAAGAGCTAAAAACATCCTAAGCTAGCGCTCAGAATCACTAGAGCACAATAACTAATGAATAATTAAGAAATAAAAAGCTAGTTCTGTATCAGATGTCAGTATTTCCCACACCTTGTTAATGTTAATGTCAAATAGACTAATTGGATAATATTTGTTTGCATACTGAACATCCAGTACTGTTACACCCCTAATATTGATTCACAGTGCAGATTGGCTCTTCAGGTTTTAACGTCTGTTACCAGACACCACACATCTTTGGTTGCAAGAGTGTTATGTAAACCAGCACTTAAATCAGGTTCACTTTTCACACAACTGTGTCAGTGTTTTCATGCTGACAATACGCTGTTGTGTGCTAGTACTAAAAGGTCATAATAGATTGTTTGGGATTTAACTGTTTGATATCAGTATGAGCATAAGCCAAAAAGATAATTAGGTAAAAGACTATAAGACATGTTGTTTGACTATGACTTTTAAATGTGTGCATTCACACTAGGGGTTATCACTAACATTAATTAATCAGGAGAAATCTAATATAGGCCGTTAAATATCTTTAATGCCATAATTGATCTTTCCCTAATGTGAACCATTCTTTCAAAGTAATAGCTACATGGTTACACATGCACTATCGCTCACACTCACAGTCTCTGATAATGGAGAGCACCTTGAGGGCTCATTGTGGAGGCGTCAAGCACATTGCTTATTAACAACAGTGTGAGCTTAAGTTAATTTGAGACTCATCACAGCTATCCCCTTTCCTTTTCTCCATTGTCTCATCTCATCTCTTTAAGGCCAGCAACTGTCCTCAAATATTGAGTGAGATGATTCGACTATCACCCCCCCAGTATTGCCTCATCCTCTCCCCAAACCAGCTGACAGTCGGTCTGTCCTGTTTAACAGGGTTAATGTTCTTTTTTCCCCTTTGCTCAGCTGATTTTTCACTGGTTGGCTTTTTACTTATTATGCGGTGGCATACTTTTAATGAATGCTGTTGCTGAATTAGAGGACAAGGAACTGTAATTTTGAGTTTCACAAAAAGAAGGCTTTAAATTAGAGCTGCAGCGATTAGTTGATGAACAGAAAATTAATAGGCAACTCTTTTGATAATTGAACAATCGTTTGTCAAACATTTGCTGGCTGCAGCTCTCAAATGTTGAAGTGATTTGAAGCTGTTCTGTGTCATGAATGATAGTGAACTCTATTTTTTTTGGATTTTGGACTTTTGATCGGACAAACAAGGCATTTGAAGATGTCACCATAGAAATTATAATGTACACGTTTCACTATTTTCTGATATGGACAAATCAATTAATCTGGAAAGTAACCGGCAGATTAATCAATAATGAAAATAATTGTTAGTTGTAGCTCTACTTTCTAAATATAAGTTAAACAAAGAGAAGTGAGAAGTGAGAAGCAACCACAAGGAGAGAAGCAACAGCTATTTGTGTCCTTCATGGCAGATTAATCATTCAGTAAAGCCAGCAAGGTGAGGCAGGTTTTTCCAGTCACGTCCAGACTTCGGCCTTGTACTTCTTTGTCCGAAGCGGTTCATTCCAGTCACTAGCCACCTCAATATTTCTGTGCCACAACTGACACACTTTTCACATGGCCCGCAGAGCTACGCCGCTCCGGTTGCTCAACACGGACCCCCCTTTCTAGAAGCTGGCATCGTTAGCACAGGAGAGGTCAAAGGCTTGTGCAATCTTGTTGGACAGGGTGGCTCTGGTTTCAGAGAGAGGCTGGTTTGTCCTACTGCCCTAGTGTTCTGCACCCACCAGCAGTCAGCTTGCTGAAATTTAAACTGCTATAGTAAAGATTTGGTGTCAGATGTTGCCATTAGATGAGAGAGGGATTGGTCAAGGAGACCACATATATGGACACAGCTTACTCAAGTGACCTACATGGAAGAAATGAAGAGTAATTACCAAAACATTGTTTTGGAGAATAAAATTCATCTCTCACATTTTCAGTCATTTGTCTTTTTTTTCTAGATCATGTTGTCCACATGATAGTTGGATGTGGGGCTCAGTAATTTGCACTTTTCCCATCTTGTCCAGTACTGCTGTAGTCACTCCACTCCACGTTACATAACCTGTATTAGTTAGACAATGAATTTGCAAAGGGCCACTCTTGCCTGAATAAAAGGAGCTTAGGGGGGGCCAGCTACAATATGTGCAAGCGGAGAGGCCTAGGTCACAAAGGGCACTTCGGAGGGCTCAACAAACCGTAGGTCACTGCTCTGAAGATCTGGTATTTCAGGAAAGATGAAGGAGAAAAGGAGATTCTTCTCAGCCACAAGTACACCTACCTCACTGTAATTTTTGTGTTTGTGCACTCTTGCCTGCCTGCTTTTAGGGATATGTTGTAATCCATAGGGGAGTTTACAACATATATCACTTATTTCAGCTACACTCTGCTTGACATTTACTCAGCCATTCGCATTCACACCTGAAAGCTGCCCAGTTGAGCCACTGAGCAACTCATCTGAATAATAGGGGATTTAAGTACCTTGCTCAAGGACTTCAGTTGCTATGGTTGTTGAAGATGAAGAGAGCATACTGTATCTCATTCCTAACCTGGCATGTCCCAGCCAGTTTGAGATTTGAATGAATATTTTAGTGGTCAGTATCTGGCTGGTAGAGTATGCAGGTTTTTTGCGACATTCAAAGATAACATCAGCTGATTTTTTTTTTTTTTTTTCTCAGTTCCTCCTGTCTGATTAAAGGTGTGCTAATACTTGAAATCAGCTGGCATGGTATGTAGTTGCAGTGAAATCCTGCAGATTCTTGGCACTCTTTCAGCCCATGGTTACCTAACCCTGATAGGGGACTATTGTTGCTGGTTCTTTCATCATACAGTCCTGACCTAACTGTAATGAAGATTAGCAACGCAAGCAAGTGATTTCAAGGGGATTTATGTGAATGTACTCAAAATAAGGTTTACTGCCGTAAGTGTGAGTTTAAACTGGATGACCTACTAATACTTACATACATTAGAAAATATATCATGTTTTGCTCAGTGGCCTAATGACAGATTAACACGCAGAGCAAGTCATTTTTAAATTCAGCTACTCTGTTTTCAAAATATAGGTCAGTCTATGGTTTTCTATCGGTTTTGAGTTTCATCTGTCACTTTAATTTTAGCCATAGGAATGAGCTTTTGAGCCAAAAAATATATATTAAATTGTCTTCTGGTAAAACTTCATCTCCTAGCAAGGTGTATGGAAAAGAAAGAAGTATTCCTTGGTTCATAGCTGCTAAATAATTAGATATAAACCAGGCCTTCAGTTAAAGAAAACCTTACAAATGATTTTTTCCACATCAGCTGAGATGAGTTGTCTGTTAAGTGCTCACGCCTCATGATGAAAAGTTTTTTCCAGTGGCTCAGAGCTTGTTTACCATGTGACTTCTGTAGTATGTGAGTTTCTCAGCTGCTAAACAACAGCTCTGTTTATGGCTGACAATAATGGGTGTGAGAGCAAGGGCAAGGTGGTGTGACAGTCTGGGTCGAGTGTGTTTGTTTGTTTGTTGGCAGTGGGAGAATAATGGCAGCTGAGTTCACTAAACAGAAGAAGGGTTCTCCTCAGCTGGAACTGTACTAACGCTCCTCAGCCAATCAGGGCTTGTTGCTATGTGTGCTGTGAATCTGCCCCTTTGTGTTGCAGAGTGGGAGAGAGAGGGACACACACACACACATGTCACAGATCCTGAGTCCATAGTTTTGAAGAACCATCTCATTAAATCAAGTGGGAGGAAGCTGGAAAAGTTTTGACAAAGACAGAATCTAAGGCTAAAACAACATATTGGAAACCCAGACTATAAAAAAAACTTTCCGGTACTAAGTAGTAGTTTGCAAACAAAGCCCAGAGTGTACTGGTTAAGTCTACTGGTTGTCAACTTAGTAGTGGAATTTAAAATACCACTCACCCAGTGTGATAGCTGTAATTTAAACCAAATGTAATGTGTTGAATTTCAGCACATCAAATTGAACCTGGCTCTTCTTTACTAATGATCCTCACCGTTCTTTATGCCAGTTTCTTGGCAGACTTCACCACCACTTCCACTGTTTTTGAATGTTGTAACACAAGGCAGACAAAAACAGGAAAAGTGAGCTGGCAGTGACGTGTTATTCATGTTATAACCCTGTTATTACAAGTGAAGTTTAGCAGCCATCCTCTGCTGTTTCACCACAGAGAGTGAGAACAAAAGCTCTGCGGGTTAGGGACAGATGCAAGATACTGTGTGACATAAACACTCAGACAAAGTCAGGATAACATGTGCACCTACACAGAGAGAATATGATCACGTAAACAGCTTAACAGACAATCTCGGTGTACAATGCAAGAACATAGTGCACAGTCAGAGCACAGCGGACACAGAAACAATCATAGGTTGTTTATACCCAGTGTTCATCACTCACAGAGCGCAACAACAGGCGCATTAATTATCTTCAAACATTTTCTTGTCAAGCTGCCGCTCACTGTCACATACAAAGACGCATATTGGTGCAGCTCATTCCCACACACACTCTTCAATCACCGTGACGGGAATGTTTAACACAATGTCTCCGTTGCCTTGGTAACACTTGCCCTTTTTTTTTTTTTCTTCTCCCTTTCTCCGCTGGTCAACTGTTGTGATCGTTGATCACTGTTCTCCACTAGTCCCAGGTCAGTCATCCTGTAGAGAAATGACTGAGGCCATGTATCCTCTTTTGTTTTGCAGCAACACTTCCTTTTTATGTTGGGACTTTAAAAGGAAAAGCTGTTGTGCGTTGCTACAGACGTGCGTAGTTGATTGTGTCTGAAAACATGTTGCGGTTTCTCTTTTTAGAGGAAGTGTATTTAGCAATATTGAAAACGCCTCCAGTAGGTGCATTTCATGAGTGGATGGTTTATTTGACTTCACTGAAACATGGTTGGTAAACATAAATGATTGAATATATTCCCTATTACCTTCATAGCAATGCTCAAATTTCAATCAATCTAGAATGTGAAAACAATTAAATTGTTCAGGTAAAACCCAATTTAGGCTTCCTACTTTGAGCCGGTAACCATCTACCGGCTAAACAAGTATCAGCTGCACCTAATTGAGGTTAATTCAGTTGTCCAAACCTGTGCCTGTCTAAATATTGTCAACATGCTTGAAGTCATAACAACGCTGCTAGACAACTGACCACAAAAATAGACACCACAAGACTTCTCTTTGGCCTCTTGTCAGAAATGAAGGCTGATTTGGTTCGTGCAACCATTCAACATCATTATGAGAAATAGAACAAGACCAGAAAAAGCATTGTTAAAAAACAGAATTCATCCGCCTATGAACTATCAGAAATTTGCACTTTCTGTAAAAGCTGTAAACACCATGTTGAAAGTGGAACACTGGCTGGTGAAGCAGTTAGTCAGAATTCCTTCGAACAATGTTACGTATAACCTGATACACTGGATGGTTGTTTGTTTGAAACTGTTTGGAAAAGAAAAAGAAATATTTGGCAGGTGATTGGATGAACCGTCTGTCTATCACTGTCTGTCGCTTGTCGCTGTCGTCACACATAAACCACGGCCATAGCCGCCAGTTCTAGGACGCTGATTGGTGGTTCGGCTACAAGCACATAACTTGAAGCCTGACAAGATGGATTCTCGCAATCTGAATCCAGCTGCCTCGCATGGTAATGTTATGTAAGCATAACAGGTTCTGAATAGCTGATGACATTATGGCAGTAAATACACAGAACGCTGAGGTTTAGGTGCTCTGTATTTACCAGATTGTGTTACAAAATACTACATTTTGACATATACAGAGAATATGCATAATGAGGGACAGACTGCTCGCTCTGACGTAGCTCCTCTTTAGGCCTCTATGTTTTTACTGTTTTGCATATTTCAAGGCACACAGTATGTTTGGAACTCCACACTTGTTGTGCTCACAGGAATAAAGAGTTGGTAAGGAAAACATACCTAAAGAAAAGTAAAAGCTAGGAGTTGTACTCTTCAGATGTATAGGGAACAGAGATACAGTTTAGTCGGTCTTGCAGTGAGACCAGCTGGTCTCCAAATATAGACGGTCAGGCTGCAGAACTGGCCATGGAACAGAAAAGACGGCATTGCAAACAATTCCCGTGGTGGGGAAAATGCAGTTGCCAGAGCTGCTGACACTTCAAATCTTCCACCTGCTTTGCTGCCAGTGCATGTGATATCTTTGAAACCGGCTATGTGCTTTAGTCTTGGGATTGCCACAGGGGAGCCCGTCTTTCAGGTATCAATAATCAAGTCACACAGTGATTTAAAATAATTCTTTTATTTGCAGCAGTATGGCTGATGTGGCAGCATTCAAGCATATAACTTATGGCTGTAAAAACTTTTCTCAATCTTGCAAGTATGATTTGTCATTGCCATAGTGTACGACTTCAGGCATTCACAGCATTAGCCCTTTTTAACACGGGTGCTTCCTGCAGACACACATCACAAAGTCATCAAATAGTTCATTGTAGGAACCTACACTTTGAAATCAGAGAGAGAGAGAGAAACAGAAAATGCGAGCTACCAAGTTGTGTCTATATTTATCTCACCGGGGGCTGCAGTAAGGAGATTTAGCATGGAGGAACTGTCAGTGTAATCTCCCATTCTGCCTGTGTATATTCATTATAGAAGTGCAGCTGTGTGTATGTACGTGTGTTTGTGTGCGTGTGTGTATGTTAGGGCTGCATGATTCCTGATTAGGTGCTGAACAATTAATTGAAATTTTATCAAAACACAATATTGCCTAATGCAATTTTCAAATCACAGGGGACACAATAGTTGTTAAAGGCGAAATGTGTGTCAACATAGCATTTTAAATGAAATATCGTCGTGCAGAGATGTGCTGGCCTACACATCATATTCTACAGACTTAAGAAAACATGTTTGTTTGCTACAGATCCATGCAAAAATCATACCATATTCATTTTAATGTGTTTTTCAATTAAAATGAGAATAATGATGTAAAACCCTATTCCTGATCATTTGAGAATCACTATTTACCAACTCAGAACTGATAGTATGATTTAGTCTCACTTTTCTTAGTTTGATTATAGAAGTATTGCCTCTGTAACTCTCTTGAGCCTTGCAGAGTTTTCTGTTTCTGCTCTCTCCACCTATGCACAGTCCGAGTCTTGTCAGTTGTTGATGTTGGGGAGAAATAAGGAGCGCTTTGTTGGATGCTACCTACGAATGCAAATGTGGCAGAATCTTTGAATATAATTGCATAGAGATGTGATTTTAAAATTTCAATTCCCATGTCTCGCAGCCTTAGTGTGTATATATACCGTACATTTACTAAAGTCCATCTACATCTGCATGATTCAAGGTCATCTCATGTCATCACTGCATCACAATTTCCTCTGCATTTATATTTCATGCATTTAGCACTCTTACACAGAGTGACTAAAGGTGCAAACACAGGAAAAAGCTTTTACTTTGGTTTGTTTGCCATCAAGGACATCTGGTCCTGTACCTGATGGGAATGAGAAATTCGTTGAACCTTCACAGTCAGAAAGAGCTAGATATGATTGTGTGTTAAACCGACACACCTCAGCAAGCTCAACAGACTGCTGCAACTGCTGCACTAAAGCTGCCTGGTAATGCCCTTAACACACAGCTTCCCGGCTGACTGCTTATCTTGAATCTGTGGGTCCTTAAAACATCATATCAGCAAAAGACCTCAAAAGATTTTGAATATGGAGACCAAAACCATGTTTTAAGTCTCAGAAATCTTAAAGTCCTCTGGTCTCCTTGCGGGGGTTATTTTTCATTGAGGAATTGGTCCAGTTATACAGAGCTTTATTCTCTTAGTTTTTATTATTAATTCATCTTTAGAAAATGGACTGAGCCCCACTGGGGCAGTTAAGGCTTAAATGCTTTGCTCAGGAGAACCTCAACAGAGTTATTCATTTACTTTCACAGCCAGTGTGTGGATTTGAACCAGAAAAAAAGCAGTCACTGCTTTTTTCTGGTTCAAATGAACACACTGAACTCCACTACTTTAGCCATTCTTTAATTTTTTTTCTCCCACATTTCAGTTATTTTAAATATCAGACTTGGGTATTTTAATGTAGCAGTTCACTTAGCAGGGCTTTGATTAATAACTTTTTCTCAGCATTGCAAAAGATGTGTCACGCTCACCTAAAGCACAGCCAAGTCACGATTTGTTCAAGTCTCACGGTACAACAGGTCAGAGGTGCCTTTTGACATTCTAAAATATCATCTGAAAAATATTTGTCTACCACAATCTGCCAGATAGGTCATGTGAGGCCTTGGTATTGCCAATTTATTTATTTAGAATGATAACAACTTGTCATTTCTTAACTGACTATTTTTCTCGTGGGTGGGTTTGGGCATTCAGAAAGCTTAGATGTTTACATCAACTCAGCCTATTCACTTTTTTTTTTTTTTTTTGCAATGATTGCACTTGACAGATCATTAAATGAACATTAATATGACTTCCTGTCTGCCTTTTGAACTAACGGTGCGTGTTTCATATCTGCCCTTTTAAACTACTCCTCTGTCTCCTCCAATATCTGTGTAGAGCTTCTGTCTCTCTCCCTCTGATGTAAGCCTCTTCTCCCCTGCAGTATATTATCTCATATTGTGTGTGTGTGTGTATGTGTGTATGTGTGTGTAAAACACTCAGCCTTTGATAGCCAGTAGCCCCGTTATAGGTGAGCTCATCAGTGTTGTGTTCCTGCTCAGACTTTGATCTGTGGCTCTCTTTTCTGATCTGCCACTGGCTTCTGTCTCCAGTCCCCCAATGCACACGCAACAACGGTGCTGATGAGGAAACACTGGCGAGACTCTGGCAGTGCTCATTTGAATGAAACATGATCATAAACAGATGACACATATAGAGTACAGCACTTCGGCCCCTCCTCCATTAGAGCAGAGGAGGATGGGAGTGGTTTTTTTGCCATATGGGTACTTACACAGCATTTAAATTAGCTGTGAGTGAGTGTGTCAATATTTGTGTGTGTGTGTGTGTGCGCGTGTGCGTGTAGAGAGCAGAGCAGCTTTTGCCATAGAAAGAGGGCCAAACATGCAATGAAAGTGTGGCCACAGTGCACCGATTTAATGGGTCAGCCTTTCTGAATCTGGTGTGTGTCTGTCTCTCACTTTCCTGTTTATCTTCCCATCTGTCTCAGTTAAAATAGAAACACTGCCGTGTTCAGGATGTAAAAATTGGATCAAGTCTTATCTCCCTGATTTTTTTTTTTTTTTTTAACATATTGGTGCAGAGACACAACACCAAGAGGAAACATACGGACAAGTCATACAAGACTGTTTTGCCCAGGCACTGACATGTTTGCCTTGTTCATTTGCCTCTCTGAAAGGCCTTAGGTAATGATGAATCATGTCAAAGTGTGTATCAGTGTGTACCGTGGTGTGTTTACTCTGAATATGGTGTTGGCTATTGAGGCTGACCCCTCTGCTCGTGTCCTGGAGGCCTTTTTCCATCCCACATGACTCTGTACTGATCTGCTGGCCCGAGGACATGGAGACAGCCGAGAGGTGTGTGTGTGTGTGTGTGTGTGTGTGTGTGCTTGCGTGTACGGGCCAAACCAGCCGATCTGTAGGCGGGACTCCAGCTGTGCTTGGTGGCAGGCGGTTACAGGTCTACTAATAAGAAGCCTGAATCTAAATCCGACCTGTTACATAATTCACATCACACGAGATTGGTGGAGGAGAGGTCACACGCATATGGAAGAGAGAAAGATCAGTGTTCCATTGTGCGTTATGTATTTTCGCTTCAGGTCCGTAAAAGTGCAGGAAAGTGCATCAGCAAAGCTTCTTATTTAAACAGTGGACCTGATTAAGTTTTCATGATTGAAATGTTTTCTGTTTGCATTTCTCCAGCAGTGTTAGTAGTTGCTATGGCACTTCTCTAAGACTGCAGACTGAAGGCAAAGGGAACAATGCGGTTTACACACAGGTTTGATTTTAAAAACCAAGAAAACTCAAAAACAAGGAGAGACAATGGAAAGATGTCTCACAGGCACATGTTTAATTTAAAAAAAACTACACATTTAAACTGATGAAAGGCAGGTTCCACATTTTAAAGAGACAGTTTTGATCACGTTTCAGTGGGAAAGAGAGGGCGAGGAGGGGGAGAAAAAGGCAGGATTGAACATTGAACCCTGCTTGTAAGGCTTAATGATTGGTAAACAATGTGGATTGTTACAGAAATTCCCAAATGATATTAACCATTTGTCCCAAAGGCAGGATCAAAAACATGACAAAGAGAGGTGATTTGACTCCCGCTTTAGGCCAAAACAGATTCTTCTGGTTTTTCTAGATACTCCAATCAGAATTCTTGTGTTTTTGTAAAGTGTGAAGTTGTTGAAAAAGGACAAAACTTGGTCTTAGTTCTGACCAATGTTGCTAAACCTTTTCCACTTCCATCGCATGTACCGCTGGTATGTTCTCTTCTCCTTTCATGCCTGTGGGAGCTTTCCTGCTACTCTGCTTTTTTGTGTTGTTCTGCATCCTGATCACCTCCCAGCATCTATTTAAGCTATGTTTCTTTGTGTGTGTGTGTGTGTGTGTGTGTGTGTGTGTGTGTGTGTGTGTGTGTGTGTAGGTCTATTCTATTCAGGCACGACGCCCTAAAGAATGACAGCTCTCATCTATGCGTATGCAGGCTGGGCCCCTTAACCAAAGCCTCCATCACTAGTCCTTTGTTCCGCAGCACACACGTGCATGTGTGTTGCTGTGTGGGTATGTTTGTATGTTTTCAAGGGATTTGTGCGTCACTGTGTCTTTATATGTTGGTGGCCATGCAAGTTTTTCACGTGTGCTTTAGGGGTGTGTGTGTGTGTGCGTTCCTGGGTTTGCCTTTCCTAGAAAATGGTAATCTGACACCCACTGTGCACTCATGATTGGGACTTTGTGTGTGTGTTTGAGGCGGGGGTATCCCACCACCCCCTTTTTTTTTTTCTCCTGTCCTCTTCATCACTCTCTCAATTCCCTTCATCCATCTATGCTTCCTTTCTCTTTTGCTCCTTGCCTCCTTCATGGAGCGTCACCTTTAGCCCAAATCCCCTAATAGCACCAGGCTCTGGAGCCTTTTCCAGGTCCAACCGTATATCCAGTACGTCCAAGCAACCTCCTGTAAAGGTGTAGGCGATGGACTCGGTGACCTTCAGTCTTGACCTTTGTCATATGTTTCTTCCTTTCCCCTGTCTCTTGCTTTCTTTTGCTCTCTCGCCGTTGGTCTCTTGCTGCCTTTGTTCAAACCTTTTCCAATTCCAGCATATAAAGAAAAGGAGATTGTCCCTGAATATAGCCTCCTTCTCCCTCTCCATCTCTTTCACCCTGCGCTTATTCAGCCTACAGCTGGCTAACAGACCCCTCCCTCCCTCCCTCATGTTTTGTGTTGGACTGCGCCTCTCTCCACGTGCAGCAGCAGCTCAAAGGCATGTAGGAGGAGTTCCCTGGGAGGAATGTGCGTGACTGGCTGGCAGACTGCGATACGCGCACACACTCACACGCACGCACGCGCACCCACACACACATGCATCCAGCAGCAGCTCTTTGCTCACACGTCTGCAGAGCCAGCTGAGAGGGACTCTGTTCCAGCCAGCTTGGCTCTGATGGGAGGAGGACAGGGTGTGTGTGTATGTGTGTTACTTTTACTTCTATCCTTATGAGGACCTGACGTCCTCAGAATGAGAAAAACATGAAGAATATCCACCTAATTTTGACCTCATTCTTGTTTTGACTCTGATTTTAAAAATGGCAGCAGTAGGTTGTAGCTTACAGATGTATTCAGGCATTTCGAGGTTATAGGTAGGCAGTTTCTTAAAGCCAGTTTGTTTGCTTGTGTGTTGGAAAGAAAGAAATCTGCAATTCTCAGAGCTGCTCCGTATCAGCTGACCTCCTGCGGGATTCTGGGAGTTTTCTCTGGAGGAGTACAGGATATAGAGAGCTAAGACGGGCTCTTCAACCCTCTTCTAAAAATACCCAGCTTTAGATCTGAGCTTCAATTACAACACAAACAGAGCAAGACTTTGTTAATTTTGTTGTGGCAGGGGACGAACCTGTGAGCCGCAGCTTGTGGTGATTTACCGCCCAATATACAACATCTTCAACTTCTTGGCCCTCGTAAAAAATTGCAATAAAATAAGGTTATTGTGAATAATAGAGTACAACAAAGTGGCTCAGCATGAGCAATAATTTGAATGTGATAGCCAGCTGAGTATTCCTTGTCTGTAGTCTTTCTTTTTCTGTATAGTTGTTCATTTGAACAGATTCAGAGGGGAGTAGCTTATTCCTGAAAGGGGAAAGGTTTCCGAGCTACTCAGCCCCACCCGACACTACTTTGGCAACATTGGTGGAGCACCGGTTGGAGCAGCACAACCCTATTATTTATATCTTGTAACTCTCCTCATTTATCTGGTTTATCTTTTGTTTGTAAATGTTTTGCCAATGAGTGTGAATGATGTCACCGTCAGTCCTGCCTATGTTTGTTTGTTTGTTTGTGTGTGTGTGTTTACTGTATAAGGCTGGGAGTCTGGCAAGAAGTTGAACCGGACTCAACTTTTACCGAAATGCAACCCGATGTCAATCACATACATACAAGCACATTTTCCTGGTGGATTACTTTGTGACATGAATGCCATTGTCAGCTGTTTACCCTGTGATCATCATGACGAAAGATAAAACAGTTGCCGCTGTGAAAACTTTCCAGAGTTGTAAAATCCTGTCTGTGAGTTTTACGAACTGCTGCATAGTGTTTTGGCTTCTGATAAGTCCTTAAATGCACTAATCTTTAATTCCAACTTGACTTCCTGGATCGTATTTTATTGTTTCACCAGTATCTCAAACAACACGCCCCCACCATTGTTGCTTCTTGCGTTGTAGTACCGGATTGCTGGATATGGTGTGAATGCAGCCTAAGAGAGTGTGTGGCTTCACCCCTTTGCCCAGCTGACATGGAAGGTCTAATTATATTCCTTTTGAAGCAGCCAAACTGGAAAAGTTACATCATCTGCTGTCTTCCCCCACACCCCTCTCTAAATAAGCCTTATAGTTAAACAAGCCTTCAGTTAAATAGCCATGTCAATAGCCCCTTTTAAACAGCGATCCCGCAGTATCGTCTGTGTCTAGCGTGACTGTCCCGGCATGCTGGCTCTCCCTTTTACACAGACATTGATTCGGCAATGTGACTACCTCTTCTGCTGGCTTAATGGCTCAATTCGTACATTTTATACAGAATGGTGAGGCAGAATAGCAGTGCAACATTCCCACCTTGAACAGGCTGTATAAAAGGGGCTAACATAAGCCATACATACATTCATGTGCTTATCAGTCTGCTTTCTCATTTTACTTTTATTGCCCTAAGCATCTATCACGGAACGGACTAATAGCTACTTTAAATACAAGTTTTCCTCCAATTGGTTCCTTGTTTTCTCTCTAGATGTGAAGTGGTTTTAAATGTTGATCCTCTGTTTCTCTGCCTTGTTTAGATGCAACAGAGGAGTTTTTCGAGTATGACGCGGAGGAGTTCCTGGTGTTCCTGACCTTGCTCATCACAGAGGGAAGGACACCAGAATATTCTGTGAAGGGCAGAACCGAGGGGATGCATTGTCCACCAGCCCAGTCGGCCATGCCACCTCTTCACAAGCATGAGTGCAGCGACAAACTGCCCCAGGTAGCACACGTACACACACGTCTATGTACACAGCTTTGCATGTTTTTGTAACCTCAGAGCATTGTTACTGCCTCTCTTCTCAGTGTACTCAAGCTTGTTTCTGCTACATCTGTGTCATTCTAGTCACGAGTGTTAAGTGAGGCCCACTTTTTGAATGGGATACATATTTTTTCATGTTGTTTGTAAGTGATAATTATAGTTTTACAGAGCTGTACCTAATGAACTGGCAGCTCTGTATATTACTGTGTCACCGCAACAGCTGCATATACAATAGCATATACACAGTAAACTTCCAAGGTGGAAAGGTTTGTAATATTGTAAAGTGAGAATATGCAGCCCTCACTGTGAAATTCAGCCCTAAGTGACACTCTTTTGGGTCCCATCTGCTTTGCCCCCAGATTTTAAGGTCCTGGTGTTGACATTCACTAATGAACACTAACTCTTCACCTTTGTCTGTGTGTGTGTGTGTGTGTGTGTGTGTCCAGTGTCGGCAGGCACGGCGAACCCGTTCGGAGGTGATCCTTCTTTGGAGGAACAGCATCCCCATCATGATCGAGGTCATGCTACTGCCAGACTGTTGCTATGGGGATGAGTGCCCGCCGAGTGACCCCATCAGTGACCCGGTCATCAAACAAGATGCTCTGCTGCTGGAGAGATGGACCCTGCAGCCAGTTCCCAGACAGTAAGGCCGACACACAAGCACACACACAATCTTATTATTTTAAATTGTGCACATTTGTCAGTTTACATAAGATGCACCATACAACTATATAAATACAAAGGAGACTGTCCACATTAAATTAAGTTGAGCCAGACGGCATCCTGCTACACAACACAAGAGCCACAGACTCTGAGCAACACACATTAGCTTTCCTGCTAAAGTGTCTTATCTAACAAACATGAACACACCTCTTGTCCTGCTTGTTGAACAAGCCACCAAACAAATATTTGCCGGGGAAGGCTAATTAGCTGCAGCACATTAAACAGCATGTAAACGTACTTGCAAATGTCACTTCGGTCTGTTTAGAGGATGGTATGATCCTTATTCTTCAATACCACTGCTAACAAAACACTTGTAAGATACAGCACAAGTTTGTTTTCTTTGTCTTTGTTTACTGTGTATACTGTGGTCGTATATTGCTTCATTCGGAGTTATGATGTGAAGGTTGCTGAAATTATCATTATTAAATAAAATAATCATGCATATTAAAACAAAAAATGAAAACCCAGATAAGTGGCTTCGCAATCAGAGGGTTAATTAGCCTGAGAAATTGGCCCACTTCTCTACTCACATATGTAGAAGCTGGTAACACACATCTGTGAACTGTTTTCCATTAACCTGACATACTGGCACATTTCCACCTCTTTTAACTGTGTTTTTAATAGAAGCGGTGATCGTTTCATCGAGGAGAAGACCCTGCTGTTGGCCGTTCGATCTTACGTCTTCTTCTCCCAGCTCAGCGCCTGGCTCAGCGCCTCCCATGGCATCGTCCCCAGAAACATCCTGTACAGGTCAGACATAACACTCACTCAAGACTTTGACACTGGTGGGCTGAAGGCTTTCCACTGAAGCTGTGGGGAGAGATTATTAAAGCTACTAAAGCTAAAGTTAGGTTATTTTCGAATTCATATTATATACAAGATTTGAATTGAATTGAAGGAAAACTGAGTAAAACTGTAAAACTCTCACAATTCCTAGATATAACAGTGGCCTGTTTATTGAGTCTCTCTCTCTCTCTCTCTCTCTCTCTTAAACAGGATCAGTGCTGCTGATGAGGAGTTGGTGTGGCAGTTCTCCCAGCCGCCGTCAGAGCACATTTTCCCCGTCCCCAATGTTTCACAGAGTGTTGCGCTGCAGGTTCGTGTCCAGTCGCTGCCCCGCCAACCTACCTACCCCACCCTAGCCTGCAGCATCCATACGGGCCTGCCTCTGCTTTACGGCAAGACCCCCAGCCTCAACCCAAACCTCAATAGCCATGGTGGCCCGCCCACCCACAAAAAGAGCCAGGACCCTAGCAAAGACACCCTCCTTCACAATTCAAACATGTACAGCAAGAGCTCCAACTCCATGTCTGGCCTTCTTCTCAATGGATTACCCATCCCTAATCTTCCCATCAACAACATACCCATTAATAGCCTTCCCCACACTGCTGTGCCACCTCCTTACAGCAAGAAGAGCCAGGAGCCTGGTGAAAACCACACGTATCAGAACGGAGAGCTTCCGCAGGTTAATATCCCACAACGTCAGGGTTCCCCACTGTTTCACAGACCCTCCCACTCCCCCACGCCCTCCCGCTCACACTCTCCCTCACCACTGCCCACGAGTAAAGCAGGGAAGTGGCTGTACTCGGCCCTCAATGGTTCTTCTGACCCCTCACAAGTAGAGGAGTATGGGTCTGGCACCAACAGCGGTGACAGGTCAAAGGGGCCTATCCCCCAACCACTGAGAGCTTTTAAGAATTTCTCCTTGGCTGAGCCACCCCGGTGCCCCTCCCCGAGGCCTGCGAATGAAACAAACCCCTTGATTGGCTCCCTGCTGCAGGAGAGACAGGAAGTTATTGCCCGCATTGCACAGAGGCTCAACTTCTGTGACCCCACAGCACCGCCACTTCCCCCCGGACTTTTTGCTTCTGACAACCCTCCCAAAGCCATGTGGGGCAGTAACCATGAGGACATAACTGCCAATAAGACCAAAGAGCCAGAGGTACCGCCCTATGAGTCTGTGGGCCGTGTGTGGCCCACCCCTTTCAACACACCCGTGACTGACACTTCTTTCAGCAAACGGGAGAGCTCCTCCCCTAAACCTGCAGCCTGCAGGAAGCTGAAAATGACTGAGACAAGAGACAGAGAGGAGGAGAGGAATGGAGAGACAGAGAGAGACGGAGAGAAGGAGAAAGACAGGGAGAGGGAGAGAGACAGCTCCCTCATTGCCCAGGCAGTACAAGACATTACTAGACTCATCCAGGAGAGACTGTCTGTCCCCTCTCTGTCGCCCAGGCACAGCAGAAGCAGCAGCCCTCTGCACCACACGCACACAACAACAGTCACACACACGGTCCGCACATATTCGCACACAGCACACATCCCACAAGCCTCAAACACTGCCACCAATGGCTACACCAACGGCCACATACCCAGCCACGAACCTCACAGTGGAACGCACACCGCTGCCACACACACGCCCATTTGCACAGACAAGCCCCGAGTCGACCCGGGGACCGAACGCCATTCTCCCAGGGCCCAAAATGGCGCCCACTTTACACTTGAAGAACCCTCATTTAAAGGCCAGTTCCACACCCAGGCTGGCCAGCGTTTACGAACTCCCACACAGGAAAAGCTCAGAGTCAAGACACCCAGCAGCCATGAAACCCGTTCTGCCTCCCCTGTCCTTGAGAACGGCCCGAGGAGCGCGCAGATCTTTAGTTGGACTTGCAATGACGCCAGCTCAGCCATGAACTGTAACATAAACCACAACCACAGCAAGCCTCAGCCTCAGCCTCACTCCCAGATGCGGACGCAAACCTGTGCGCTTGCCCAGGCCTCTGCCTTCCGGGATGAGAACCAGGCGCCCTCGGAGTCTGGATGCTCCAGCACCCCCAGTCCAGACATGACTCCCCCTGCTACTGTCCTGGTAAGCGACTCCTCATTTCAACAGTGTTGTTTATCCAAATATTTTTGAGTGATTGCACTTCTTGCACATCATTGCATCCTATCAGTGCTCAGAGGAGTCTTGGTTCAACTGCATCACTTTTAATTATATTCTAAAAAGTTAATTTATGTTTGGCAAATATTAGACAATTAAACATTTGATAAAGCAAATGATGCAGTCCATTTAAAAACTCCTCATGTTTGAGTGTTTTGTTTGGAACAGGTGGGACTGGAGTGCCGATAAGAATGACATATGATATCTGAGAACATGGTTTGATAAATACAGATGATATTGGTTTACTTGCAAGCTGTCTCAATCTCTTTCCCTCTCTGTGCTCCAGCGAGCTCACAGCCCCTCCCCTCTGCGTCCCTGCAACAGCTGGAAGAAACAGAATCGCCACTCATTAGACGCCACCGCGACAAAGGCCTTCCACCCCTGTACTGGCCTGCCTCTGCTCTCCAGCCCTGTACGAGACACACACACTCTCACACTTTCTAATTAGCACATTTGTTAAGATGACAAGTTCACATGCAGAACATGATTAGTAGTCAAAGTCAATGTCCATGCAGTTATGTTTGTCATAACAATACACTCACGAGCCTTTATTTCTAGTCATCTGAAAGTATGTATACCAGTGTGAGAGGCAACCTTGTGAATGTTAATCATAAAGAGACAGAGACAGCAGCTTAATGTACACACAGAAACACAAACACAAAGGCGAGTAACAGTAAGACATGTGACTTATCTGTGACTTATCAGCCACAGTAAAGATCGTCAGATTACCAAACTGCCAAATCATCACAGTTTCCTGTTGTCTGATCAGTCTCGCTTGGACACATTAACTCTAAAATGTACACACACAGTACTAGGAACTCTCAGTCTCACCAACACAAGTTCAGAATATTCACACACACACACCCTGATGCACAAAATGGAGTCAAAACTTACTATTATCTTATTATGTCATTGAAACTCACTTTTTGCTTTTGGGTTGATTTACCTAACAACAGTGTTTCAGATCTAATGACAATTTCAGCTTTTTACACAGTTTGTACTTTTAAATATCTTTTTTTGTGATCTTACAGTTTTTAATTTGAGGATCTGCAGTTTTGTTTTTTGTTTTTTTAAACAGGCATGTTGTCTTCCAAACTATAACCTGGCACACTGTGACAGTTTCTGTGTGTATTGTTAATCATGACCTGTTTGTCTGCGGCAGGTTCCTCAGAGGAGAAATCAAACAGGCTACTTTGACCTGGACACCTCTCTGGCTGGCTGTAAGGGTTTGCCTTGGGCCTCTGGGAAAAGGTACACATTTTCTCACCTGGGATCTTTGTTACTGTAGTTACAAGTCCGTTTGTCCTTGTGGAGGAGGTCAGGGTAATTTCTCCATTGTAAACCGAAAGACAAATTACAATTACCTCCCGCATCCTCTGTGGATTATAGTACCATCTGGATCAAGTTACTCTGTCTGCACAGCAATTTTAAAACCTACTTCTTTTTCTCACTTTGCACCATTTCAGCTGTGTAAAACTTTTTATAGTTGATATATTTATAGCTTTTTCATGTGTTTTATTACAGAGTTTTTGTAGTTTACCAATAGTATCAACCAAGCTATATAATGTTTAAAAGGGATCTATATTAGTGAGGAGACACAAATAGAGCCTTGGATAAGCAATAAGATACAGAAGTATTGTCTCTTGTTTCTTGAGAAATCAGACAATAAGAGTGTTGTTCTGAGTGGTAAGGTTAGGTCACTCCTGTTCTGCTGACTGTTCTTCTCACGCTGCCACCTGCTGAAGCTCTGCTGTACTGTGACTACATCTAGAATCACGCACATTCAGCTCAAAATGGCAGACAGAACTGAGCTGGCTTTATACACACAGAGCTTCATGGCACTGCCTACACACTGCAGGTGTGGGTGGTAGCTCAGTGCCGCTTTTGATGAAGCATATGTTTCGAAAAGTTTAGCCGTCAGAGTGGAAAGTTCAGCTAAATGCTGGTCAGTGTTGCCTGTGGTTGTTTAAAGCCTTTTTTAAAATATTACCTCGCATCATTTTGAGGTTCTTTTATATGCAAAAAAAATTTGATGGTTGATTAAATAAAAAAAAATATGTGATAAAATGTCAAGAGTAACAAACATTTGGAGATGGCTGATGTCACGTTTGTGTACACACAAATATAAAATTCAGTCTGAAATCGTTATGTCTAACTCTGGCCCCAGGTTTTGTTCAGACATACCAGGAGTGTTTGTCACGTAAATACCTTAAGATGCTCTTTAACACATACAGAACAAGTCGATCAAGTGTTTGTGTGTGTTTTAACCCTTTAGGGTGTGTCCAAAGAGAGAGGGGGACACTGAGGAGTCACAACAGCTGTTCAGTGCCAGCGCTCCACCTGCCAGTCTCAGTCTGCTGGGAAACTTTGAGGTATAACACACACACACACACACACACACACACACACACACAGAATTATCTGTTGTCTCTTTCTTCACTATTTTTGAGAATAGTCTATTTTCACTCATGCCATTGTTCATCCACAAGTCCATTAAAGTAATCATATTTCAACAGAATGCTGGACTAGTTATCATCCAGCAGCTTGTTTTCTTTTTAAAAAATATTTCTTTAAGAACTTTGCTGACAGTCTGTCCTCATAAAGAAAGTTAAAAAAGACAATCAAAGGTGTGTTGCATTTGTAAGAAAAATCTTTGTTCTTGTTTCTTCAGGAGTGTGTGCTGAACTACCGCCTGGAGCCTTTAGGGACAGTGGAGGGTTTCACAGCTGAGGTTGGAGCCAGCGGGTCCTTCTGCCCCAGTCACCTGACCTTACCTGTGGATGTGTCATTCTACAGTGTCTCCGATGACAACGCTCCATCACCATATATGGTGAGATTGGTTGTTTGTTCCCCCCCCCCCAGTCAGTCAATCAATAAATTAGTCAACTTTTAATTCCAGCTTGTAGGATTTAGCCTTGAACTGAAAGCCATATCTGCAACTGGCGTTCGATGTGTTTGAGCTCCGGTGTGTGTGACCTTTGTATGTCTGCTTGTGACACAGTGTTGGTTGTTTGTTTTTTTTTTCACAGGGTGTTATAAACCTGGAGTCCCTTGGAAAAAGGGGCTACCGTGTACCTCCATCAGGAACCATTCAAGTGGTGAGGAATCTTTCATAAACATAATAATAAACATAAAGTAGAATTACCACATTTCTGACAATGTCAACAAAAACTGAAAATGTATAAGCTTCGAAAAAATGGAATTGACGGTAGAGCTGTTGTATTGTGTTGCTTTAGATTGCACAGGTGTTTCTAATGAAGTGGCCAGTCAGTGTATATATATCTGCATGATGGTTTACACATGGCTGAGAACAAAGAGCTGATTATGCCAAGTAACAAAAGGAGAGGGAGACCCCTAGTGGTTAAAGAGGCAAATTCAACATGTTACATACAGAGTCAAGGACATGTTTTTATTGATTTATTGTGCTACTTGTAAGCTCCTACCTTAGAATTTGAAAGGCATTTTCCTTCATGTATTTTCATAACATTATCAGGTACATTCTTATGTTCATTGTATGTTCTGTATGTTGCTACCTGTCTAAATCCTGCCCTGTTCTCTGCTTCTGCTGCTCAGACCTTATTCAACCCTAACAAGACGGTGGTAAAGATGTTTGTTGTGATGTACGACCTCCGAGCCATGCCAGCTGGACACCAGACCTTCCTACGCCAGAGGACCTTCTCTGTTCCCGTCCGCCGTGACGCAAATTATCAGACCAGCAGGAAGCCCCTCAGCCTGGGCCAGGTTCGCACCTTGCGCTACCTTGTTCATCTGAGGTGAGATAGCTGTCTTTTATGTTGATCCCAATATTTTATTGACTTGTGTCTTGTAAACACAAGAACTGAAATATTTCCAGCAACGGTGGAGTGTCTCCTCCCTTACTGATCCTCCCTCTCCAACCCCAACCAGGTTCCAGAGCTCTAAGTCTGGGAAGATCTACCTCCATAGGGACATTCGTCTGCTGTTTTCTAGAAAGTCCATGGAGGTGGACAGTGGTGCTGCCTATGAACTCCAGTCCTTCACAGAGTCCCCCATTGACCCACCATTCTCTCCCCGCTGCTAAGGTCTGACTCCCTCCCTCCCTCCTCCACCTGGCAGGCCACTACTGAAGCTTCACTCACACCTCGATGCCAGCGATAGACTCAGCCTGTTAGCCTATGGCTAGTATTTGAAAAGAGAAGAGATTTAAGGACAGCAGTCAACAAGACTCACCTGGCTTGTGCCCAAACTCTTTAAGTTTCATTCCTTTTGTCACCCAGAACTGACAAAGGGGGGCTAAGAGCCTGGGAGACTTGTCAGAAATGAAACCTTGTTCTCTGTTGAGTGCACGACCTTGGATCAGAGAGGCTGGGTCACAGGTTAGTTTTATAGGGTTTGGTTTGAGATCCTGAACTGCTGGTTAAGAAGGCCTTACCAGATTATGGATAGAAAATTCTTTTTCCTGCTGTTGTGTGTATCCCCTCCAGCGTCTGGCAGGAGAGTAGAGACCAGTGATTGTCTACAGAAGCAGTTAGACACTTAAAATTAATTCAGCAGAGTTTGTGCTACTTTACAAATCAAAATGTTTAATTGGACCTCTACGTGACATAATGAATAAGTGTTCAATCTCAATTAATATCTTTATAAATGAAATACAAGGCCCTTTTAATGGTTAAAAAAATTGTTTTGATATCAGATTGATTGAATTTAAAGTGACTCAGCTTTGACCCTGTGATTCCTGAGCTCGGCGCAGAGGGAGCACATAACGGAAGAGGAACTGGGTGGCAGACTGTGGTGCAACGCCATCCCCTCGTCCAAAAAAACGCATACCATGGACCACTAAAGAAGTCGAACACGCAATCAAGCTGGACTCAACTGAACACATCACAGAAGAACATCAGAAGTGCACTGTGGATTTTTTTTCTCATTATAACTGGAAATGAAACAGAAAATAGTAATATTCTAATACTTTTGTACTGTTACAAAACCACTTTATAGGAAGTGTTGCAATAGAAAGAGTAACCTTAGTTTTAGTGTTTACACATTCACTTTCAGTTTACTTACCATCAGTTTATTTAATATTTAAATTAATATTTCAGTAACTACTTGTGACGTCTGTCATGCTAAGATGATGTAGTGCAAACTGTATATCATAGTATGTATTTTTGACATTAATATTCAAATCTGAAAAAAAAAATATATCTATATATCTTCTAAAGCAATCTTGAAATCTGCTCAGTCTCTTTGTGTTATTATTTTCCTCACTGTGTTCCCTGGTCTATCACTTCATCTTCATACACTCACACTGGAGGGTTTTTGAATAAAACATAAGTGACCTCTGCTGATATTCAGAGTTTCATTCTGAAATGAAACATCTAAAATGTATACTTGGTGCAAATAAAGAAAAACAGAAGTGCAAATAAGGCATCACGGATGATAATATGATTTCCATACTCTTCACATGTGGCAGGAATGATGTGTGTGGTGAGACAGCTGTTTTTCTGCTGATGTTCTCAATTTAAACATGAGTGACTATATACTGGTACTACAAAACACCAACATAAATACATCCAGTATTTCGGCATTCAGGCCTTTTTTAGAACGTTGTTTTTCATACATATGTAGCACAATGTGCTCCCCCAGTAAATCACAAAGCATTATATGTGCATTATGTTTGGAATAAATCATGAATTAGGTCATGTACATATGGATTCGGAAACAACTATTTACTAAATTTTATAGTTGAAAGTGTAAAGTCTTCTGGATGTAGTCATAGTAGTATTTGCAGCATTTCCAAAATATGGGGGCACAAAAAGTAGATTATGCCTTCCAAATATTTTCCTTATGGAACTGTAAACAAAGACAAATGACAAATGTTCCATTAAATAATTTTAATTTTTTTTTTTTTTAATTGTCCTGAAATATGCAACAAGAAAAAAATATACCAGTCACAAATACCTGGTACATGTGAGTGTTTCAGCAAAGATAATGTTTGAGTGCAAAAATTAATCTTACTCAAACTGTTGTTTTAACAATTCTGTTACCAGTGTCCCATTTGACTTGTAAATACATTTTAAAATTCTATGAAAACAGATGAGAAACAAGCCTGTGATAAGGGATGAAAAACAGATCAATGCTAGAATTGGTAACAGCCTGGGTTAACCTTAGAGGGGGACGATTTATCGGATCAGGCACATTTACAGTACAGTTTTCCAACACAATACTTGGACAGAAGACACCGCAAACCTGTGGCCTGGTAGCTGCTGAACACATTTGTCAAGGAAAATCAGTATTTTTGTTAAGATAAACTTAAAGTTAGCAAAATGTTCAATTTTAAGATCAACAGGAGAAAAATAACAACACTGACATACTCCTTGACTCTTAATGCTTGAAGACAGCAGTTATTTACCACTTCTCATAAGACCACAGGTTGTAGAAGTTGAAACAGCCACACAACAATCTACAAAAGCTGATCATAGTTGTTGGGTACTGCTTGGCACACAAAGCTTGAAATGGTGGGTGGCCATTTACCATGGCTGCCACTGGGTTCTTAAATGCTTCCTCTGCTCAGTCTCGCCCCATTTGTATGCATCATTAATTTATTTTTATGGTTGTGGGTTTTTATTAGTGTGTCTAAAGTGTCTGTTTAAATGTGTATACTGTGCTGCTCGGTCCCCCAGTAATCTAACACAATGTGAGTATAGCAACCCGCTTCTGCCATATAACACTGCATGAATAAAAAGTATCGGTGTGTAAATCCACATATAACTAACTGAACCTCGCCTGTGTTAATCAGTACAGTATTCATCATCCTCCAGCTCTAAGGATTATTTGAGTGAAATCTGGATTTGCGTTACAGCACATGGGTCTAACAGCTGATCAGCATGTTATGCAACGTAAGAAAAAAATCCTTATCCTGTCCCAGCACTGCGTGGGCGTTCACGACAGGAGTGCCCGATCGTGAACGCGCATGGTGTCTCCGCATGTGACGTAGGAGTTCTTCTTGAGCGCTCGCTCGGCTGCACGGCAGGACTCGTGTGTGTTCGGAAAGTCGGAGCACACGAGTGACAGAGGATTTGTGGATCACTTGCCCAACTAGTGAGCAAACCTCTCGATTAGAGATCACGACAATATAAAAAAAAGATGTCGGGGGATAACGAAGAAACGCAGACGGCCGAGGGGACACCAGTGGACGATAAGGTAACAGGTGCAGCGGTGAAGAAGTAGCGGGAGCGCGGGTTGACTTTGTTTTAGCTACGTAAGTTAGCTTAACGCTAGCCTCTGCGCCCCCCGCGCTCCTTATTGTTGACATATCAACCGTTGTCAGCCATTAACCCCCGGTTGGTTTAGTGAAACTGTGTAGACCAGCCATGTAACAACACTGAGTTACCGCTTAGCTGGCCTGCCATTCAGCTGCTGATAGAGCGACTGTTTCGGGTGGTTAGTGTGAATGTCAGCTAGCTAATGTTAGCAGCTCAAGCTAACCCAACTGTCATTAGCTCAGCTGCTAACGTTAGCTTCCACCGAAAAGATCGCTGTATTCTGGCTCGAAGCCTACACTAATCTTATCTTCAGTGCCACTTTATTTGTCGCACGTTTCCATGATGCTAGACTTCTGCCTATCTAATAGTCCACAGCTTTTATCACAACAAGCAAGAGGGTTTCTGGCAGCATATTTAGCGGTTAATTCTGCGTTTACACAACCGGTGGTCCAACCCACACTAGCTCACTGTAGGTTAGCTCCACTGTCTAACAGCTAATGTTACCAATAAAACGCAGTGCGATCATTTGAATCTTTAACTTTACTTTTACGCCAAGTTATGTCAGTGAGGTGAGTACATAAAATGCCAGCTGACAGCTACATATCTTCAGGCTGGCATTGCTTCAAAAGTGTTGGAAATTGGCAGTCAACAGTCATTTGTAGGTTCTATCAAGCACATTTTAGTTGATAAAATACACCGTCAAATACCGCAGTGTCACAAGCTAACACATGTTTTTCAGTGGGAGCCTGGAAGCACCCGGTGAATGTAGTTTCTTATTATTGTGCAATACAGCAAGAAAGCTCCCTACTTTATTAATCCCGAGGGAGATTTAAGTGTCACAACAGCACCTTCCAGCACAAATCACACACAACAATAAAATAAAAAAAAATAGTTAAATAGAAAATAGAAAAGGTTATTATACATTGTGCAGTATTTATATGCATTGTATACAATAAAATGAGAGTAGTGGAATAGATAAAAATAGTTATCCATTGTGCAGTGATTATATACATAGTATATGATAAAAAAATAAGAATAAGATTATTATATGGTGTGCAATAGAGACATTGTTATTATTACATAGTGTGCATCTTTCTCACTGTCTTAATGCTTGTGGTATTTTTCAGGAAGCTCAGGACAAGATGATCAGTCCCGAGAAGGCAGAGGAGGCTAAACTGAAGGCCAGATATCCAAATTTAGGAAATAAACCCGGAGGCTCTGATCTGCTTCGCAAACGCCTCCAGAAGGGGGTGAGTTATCTCTTGTGTTTGTCTGCAAATCAGTCAGGATTCACTAATGGGCAGTCTCCAAACCCCCTGTCATAGAGATGCACCAATACTGATATCGGATACCATTATTTTAATAAATAACAATGTGCATCTATGTTTATTTGTTAAGTTTTGTTTTACAAAGCAATGTTTAAGTCAAGCTTGATGTTGCCTCACACATAAAAAAAATGATCCCAGTCTCTCCCACACAGTGAGGCGTACAGCTTATTAATTAAACACTGGTATCGGATCAGTACTAGGTATCAGCTGATACCCAAAGCCCAGGTATCGGTATTGGGACTGAAAATCAGATAGGTGCATCCCTATTCTGTCATTTTTTATTTGTAACATTGCACTTAAACTTGAGTTGGTACATCTAAACTGAGAAAATAATCTTAACCCAAGGGCCATTAACCTTCAGTTAAGGCTAGGTTTTAGAAACACTTCTCAGTAAAACACAATATAATTCAACAACACCACAAACTGCAACCTCCAAAATGACCATAAAGTTGGATCAACACCTCTTAACAGTTTCAACAAAAACTGAACAGTATAACCTTCATGATGGTAGGATTAATTGCAGGGTTGTTTTGTGTTAGATTGAGTTCGTTTTGACTAGGTTTATGTAATAAATCTGGCAACTGTGTATTTATAACACCGCCTCCATATAGATAAACATGAAGTAATACTGTGATGCTAAAACAAGTGCATCGCACATATTATAAATGGGAAGTTGTCATAATTGACAAATAATTTCTTGAGTAAAAATACCAGCAAACACATCCTGGCAGCTGATTTGAAATGATCACTCTGAGTTCTATTAAGAACTTGTGATGAGCACTTGCCATTATTTATTTTTTATTTTTTTTTAGTATTTTGTCAGAGCAAAAATTCAAATGATTAATCAGTAGTTAAACTAATCCGAAAAACGAACTAAACTGAAAACAGGTTTTCAGCTTTTCTTTGAATTTAAGAGTTCTTAAATGAATGATTATTTGATGAATTGATTTCTTAATTCAGAGAAGATTAATTACTACATAATTTATCAGGTAAAACAAACACTAAATCAAACACTTGATGGTTACAGGTACACAAAGCTGTTTGCTTTTGTCATATTTCATATAATTTTATTTAATACTTTAAGTAAGCAATTGTGTGACTTGTGATTGGCATTTGACAGAAGTTATAACATTTTAAAGTGGAATGGTTTGATTAATCATAAAAACAATTGATACATTTACCAATAAAGAAAAAAGTCATTACTTCCAACCCTACACTAGATATATTTATCTGTTCTGCAAAACCAGTTTAAAAACTTAAAACAAGTTCACAATTAATGTAAATTGCTCTCCATACCATATAATTAAAATGAGCTAGGCAAATTGTTAAATTGGTATTATTAAATCTAAACCACCAAACCTGTTGATGTTCCACGCTGCTTGCTATGTAATAAAATATTTATATAATATTGAATATTGACAATAGTGTGACCTTGTATTAATCACAGGTGCTGTTTCTGTTCACTTTTCATAGTTTACAACTTATAATTGTGAATCTTGTGTCTGATGTTTCTCTGTAGCAAAAGTACTTTGACTCTGGCGACTACAACATGGCTAAAGCGAAGATAAAGAACAAGCAGTTGCCGACAGCTGCACCAGAGAAGACCGAGATCACAGGGGACCACATCCCCACCCCCCAGGACCTGCCCCAGAGGAAACCTTCTCTGGTGGCCAGTAAACTGGCAGGCTGATGCACACACGGCCTTGACAGCCCCTGCAGCACCTCCCAGCCCTAACTCCCCCCCTGACCCCCACCACTCAAGTCTCAGAGCTGTAACATTACCTCTCCCACCCCTCACAGTACCACCTGTCCCCTGCCTATGCCTCCTCCCCACTAGCCTGGACCCCACCTAACAGGAACCCACACCTAGCACCCAGCGAACTGGCTTGCTGATACCCTCAAATCCTCTTTATTTTTGTTTCCACCCCATCTGGCCATTTCTCTACTGCCTCCTGTTCTAATTTTTGTCTCTCCCTACTTCCCCAAACTGACTGCCCTTCTTTTATTGTCCTCTTACTTTTCCATGTTCCTTTTGTTTCCTCTTTACTCCCATGTAAGATACACTGAAAGACAGGACATCCAAGTGTGAGTGTGATGGAGCAGACTGTGACGCCTTTGTACGACTGATGGACGACTGATAGCACGGTGTTTACTGGCTGAAGAGATGGGGGCGAGCAGCAAAGCTGCGTCTTGTCTGGTTGGAGGGCTTTAGTATGGTGATCAGGATCCCTCAGTTTGGAAGTGTATATATTTCCTTTTGTTGGCACAGGGGCAGATGTCAGCCTTTTAGAACGTTTTACATCAGATTTGTATCATTCACTGTATGTCCTTATTCTAAATTATGCTGTCAATATGCTTGAGTGATTGACTGAATATAGTAATCCAGAGGCCAAGCTCAGTTTTGTTAACACTTTGATTGTGAAACATGGGGGGAAGCCGTATGAAAGGACCACGCGGTGAAGGCCGGAGTGTCATATAGAGCTGCATGTGTGACCCAGGGCTCCCAAAGGCAAACCTCACTGAGCTCCCTTTTAACTCACTAAGGTGCACTGAACATTTACACAGATGCTGAAAAGCTCAGATGCAGCATAAAAGCACTGGGTGGCAGAAAGGTGGTTCATTCAAGTCTGCTTGGAACTAGAAAATGTTTTAACTCCAAAGCAGAAGATAAAAAGAAGAGAGGATGCTGCTGTTGCTTCAGTCTGAACTGTGATGTTGACAGAGTCCTCTCCTCAGATCAAAGTCTCTAATTTCAAGTCGTCCTGAATGAAACATCACCTTACTATAACAGGGGTGGATGAGTATACGGGACCTTAAAGCTAAATTCCTGTCAGTAGGGACCAGTCTTTGTGCTCCATACACTGTGTGAGTAGAAATCTATGGGCAAAAATGTACTGGGAGCAGCTCTTGGCACTGGGAACAAAGAGTGTTATGACTTGTGTTCAGACTTAGGAAAAACCTCTGCTCATAAGTAGTTTTTATGTTTTAAAAAAATGCCCTGGGCCCTGTATAGTGCTTTTCCAGGGTCCTTACTGACTGGATGAAGTTTACCTGCAATGTTTTAAATCTGCGCTAGCACTACATCTGTCTGAGCTGTGCATGTATATGGCTGCCCTGCTGTCAATTTGTGCCATTTTGTTTTGTAAATAAAATAGTTTTGCACAAATGTTTAATTGCTGTGTCATATTGACTTTGTTGTCAGGGCTTAATGTTTAAGGTGTTTTCAGATGGTAAATCAATGCATACATCTGACCGAAAAACAGTTGAGCATTGTTTGTTTGTCGTTAATCAAGTATTTTTTTTAGACCTGTGGTTCCAGCCCTTGGGGTGACAAGATAAATCCTGGATTAACAGGACAGGAACTAGAGTAAACACAGAACTGTGTACTTTGTACTATGTTTACTTGAGTTACTGCATAATTTTACCTCCTCAGGCCTTATAAATACAATAAAGAAATCACTCTTTGGCTGAATTGATCACAACCATTAGACGTTTATCCAGTGATGACATTGCTTGCTTTTAAAGGGTGACGAACTAAAAAGGTTGGGGACCACTGCTGTAAACCATTGTGCGACAAAATGTGATTACATGTCCTCATATGTTAACTAAACAGCTATCACTGGCCCATAAAGTGGATATTCTTCCCCTGTTTTGAAACAGAACAAAAACAGAGAAAACATGTTATATAGTTAATCTAAGACCATGTTGCAAAGATGTTGAAATGTTAACTCTCTGATAAGCTGAATTAGTTAGTAGTCATCAGTAATGTAGTTGTAAACAAAGTATCATGGACTCTGAACTCCTGTAAGACATAAATTAGCATCACAATCATTAATACTTCACAGTGGTGTATCAACCTCTGATTCAACACCACTCCTACTATCTCAAAAAACCCATTATAAGCTTTACAATGTTTAGATCTTTTACAGAGCCATAGTAATTCATTTATAATATAAAGTGTTACTGGTATTTTATCTACTCTGTTTTAATTTGCTACATCTAATATCTTCAAATAGCTTTGCAACTTCTGTGAAGGATTCACTGATTATTGCCTCTTTGTTTAAATTTTGAAAGGATTTTCCCCACTTTTTCCTTTGTTTATTAATTTTGATTAAAAAAAAACAACATGTCAGGGAAGCAACATACACAAATAATCAAATTAAGAACAAAAATTCACTTTTATATACTGTCAGGATGTATTAAACTAAATAAAGAAAAACATGTTGTATACTCATAGAGCTTATTTAAACTTCCCCTAAATTAAATAAAAAATGATGATGATGATTCTGGGGGCCTGGAGAGGATCCCCACTAATTAATTTACTATAACCGTATTTTAGTAATTAGATGATTTTTTTCCAGTAATATTCTTAATAGAGCCAGCTGCAAGACACAGCATATTTACATATTTAGATTATGAGATTCATATTGAAGCCATATTGCTAAAGGAAAAGAGAAAGACATGATACAGAGTTAATTTTCCGTTCTATTCATGGACGTCTTTTTTGTTTTTCAAGAGCTACGTTGTTTGTATTATAGGACGGGTTCACAATTTTTCAAGTGTGTCTTAAAACAACAGTCAGGTGTCCAAATAAACACTGAAAGAGGTTTTCATCGCTGTAATCATTCCTCTTGTTCATACTGACTGCTAAAAGATCTCCTTCAAATGTGTTTTCTTTGTAAGTGATGGAAGCCAAAATCCACAGTGTGTCCACACAGTCATTTAGTGAAAAAATACATTTAAAAGTTTATCTGAAGTTTATATGAGGCTTCAGCAGTCTGAGTTAGTCATATCAAGTGGATATCTGACACATTTACAGTTTTTTTAGCATCAAATTCCCTCTTTGTGTTTCCTCTGACATTGTTTCCCTGTTGAGCTGCGGAGGAAATATAGTAAAGAGGAACTTTGGCACTAAAAAGATGAACTTTGAAAGATATCTACTTGATTTGACTCATTTGGACGACTGATGCTTCATATTAGCTTCAGATAAACTTTTAAAATAAATTAAAAAAAACAATTTAAATGATCATTTGGGCACCTGACTCGTTTTAAGAAAGATGTGAAAATTTGTGAACGCTTGATTTAAGATTTCATTCTCACATTTTCAATTTTTTACAAATACAAATCTTCTTTTTCACAGGTTTACAAAGTTTGATTTGACATATACAAACTTTATTTGTGAGCATCAATTTATAAACTCAAATTGTTATTGACCCTGATTTGATCCTCTAAAGATCCCCTCCAGACATGTTTTAAGATGTATATAAAATCCTCTACTTTGAATAATAATGTGTGTCTGATTTGGTTTTTCCACAAAAAAAGTTCAATTATCTTGTTAAAATCTTTAATATTACATCTACTCTTCCTCATTAAAAAATCCAGAATCTATGAATATGTAAATATTAGCTAAACGTTAAAGATGTCTCCTACTTCACTGTAAAGTCCATTCTCACTGACTATGTTTACATGCACACTAATTATTCACAATATGACAATATTCTGAATTTGACATGGCTCATGTAAACAGCTGTTTGGATATTTTGAACTAAGCCTTATTCCAAATGCAGCATTTTCTGATTAAGACATGTGGGATATGCCGATATTATTCTGGTTTTAGGAGCATTTTTTGGACATGTATACAGCGCATTCAGAATATGCTTCTCAATTTGGGTTTTTTACTGCAGTCTGTGACACATGGCCTCTTGCCTGTTTACCTCTGTGCAGGCAAAATGACGTACTGGAGGAGGAAGGCAGACAGAGGGGAGGATTGAGAGGAGAGTGGAGAGCTGTTCAGGGAGGGCTGGAAAAACAGAGAATGCCTTCTCCATGACGAGGATGGAGATGATTGGTTATTATCCTGACTGATGGTGTCGGTGTGATGCACCAAAAACACTCAGCAGTGTAGTAAACATCATGGGACAACCTCAGTATTGGATGTGCCTGTAACTATACATTTATATTATCAGTCATATCAAAAATCACTTATAACTATCAGGCACTAATATTTTTCACCTCGCTGGTTTACTTCACTTCCTGCAGAGATCTTGTGATTCCCATTCCCACTGGAGCAGAGTGAAACCCTGAAAACCCTCTGCATGTAAACAGGAATATTAGTGGCATATTCATTTTCATTATATAAACAGCTTAGTAGGAATATATATATATATCTTTTTCAGAATAAGGGCAAAAACTGGAATATTTTGTGCATGGAAAAATAGCCAGTTTGTGCACTGGAGGCTTCTGGTTTCCACATCACATTTGCGTAAGTTGAATACTGGACCAGGATTGGCTTCTAATAGTTGTGATGTCACAAATCCTGCTCGTATGCCCGCCCCCTTAATATCAGATTTTTAATGAGTGCATTTTCAGCAGATGAATGTGAAAACAGCCTTCAAGTACCTTCGAACTCTGCATTTACATCATTCTGCACAGTGAAGCTCAAACAATCCAACTGAAGGAACAAGAAGAAAAACATTTTTGAGTGGAGGGAGACTTTAACAACAAAAAAGCCCCCCCCCCCCCCCCCCCCCCCCCCCCCCCCCCCCAGTAACCATGTTTCGTTGTTGTTGTTGTATCGGTGGTGTATTAAACTCCTTCACCACCGGGGGGCGCAGTTTCCCAGGCGGAGCAGGAGCAGCAGCACCTCGCCTTTTGGCTGAATCATTTCATCCATCATACCCACAATGCAAAGTTTGCAGGTTATCATGGCGATAAGAGACACATCTTCCCCGTGAGTCCCCCCCGCAGCAACAAAGGAGCTGTTCCTCCGCTACTTGAAAACACTCACTCCCTACATGAGCCCCATGCAGTGCGGAGACCTGACCGACATTTAGCCCCCCCAGACTGGAGAAAGAAAGGACAAACAGCGAGTGACCGTCATGGCAGCGTCGGAGCTGTACACAAAGGTAAAACAACTGTATATGTGTATGTTTGCAGCTGTTTGCTAGCAGTAATAAATGTTATTGACGCAGCTTTCACTGTTCAGCTCACGTTTTAAGGACAAACACGCTTGACAGTTTGATTTTCGCTACGGGTAAAAAAAAAAAAGGTGTCTCGCTAGCAGAGGTGATATTGCTGCTTTTAAATGAATGAAAATGTGTCTGATAAAGCTGGTAAATCACGCTGGTCTGACAGGCTGTGAGGTGTGTTTAAATATAGATGCTGAAATGGGTGCAGTTGACAGAAAGCCAGCGTTAACAGATGCGACAGAGAGACGCCTCTTTTTCCTCCACCACACTCGTCCTTTTCCCCCACACACAGAAACATCACGCAAAATCAGCTTTATCCATCAATAGTCCTCATTTGTCACCTCGTTTGTTTCACCCAAACAAGATTTCACCTTCTAACGTTACCGGGGCCTTCGTATTTTTTCACATCATCCCCCTCCGGAGGCTAGAGGGGCTGGGATGATGCAAAGGCGGTGCCAGCCATCATGGAGGCTCCGGTTTTACGCTTTTTAAACCATAATATTTGGCCTCAGCCCAACCTGGGCATCTTTATGCTCCTGTGTGAGTGTTTTATTTATATTTTTTTGCGTGTCTCAGGCGTGTGACGCGGTTCTTTTGGGATGTGAGCGTCCTCCTCTTGCAGGTTTGGGTACCGCTAAGATGCTGCGATGAGAGCCGCATCCTTCCTTTTAGCATCCAGGATGTTTAGAGCAAGTGGAGGCCCTGAAGCCTCAGTGTAGTTGTGCAGCCCTAAATGCTCACTGAAGGGAAAATGACACTGCAGCTGAGGAGGCCTGTTACACTCACAGGACTCACAAGGTCATACGTGTTGCTGCTACTGCTGCTTTTGTACGTCTGTGAATGTGAAACAGATAAAGAAAATGTGTTTGTGTGTGTGTGTGTGTGTGTGTGTGTAAGGAGATGAGTCACCCATCCCCCCCACTTTAACAGCTGGTAGGTTCAGCTTGAATAAGGTTTGTGGTTGGAGAGGATTCATGATTTGTGTGTGCGTGACGAAGACAATTGGTTTTTACGTGTTTTAAAACTCCTACCAAACAGCAGCGCTACAATCTATTTCCAGACTTGAACCACTCTCGCTTTCAGTTCTCTTAAAAGCTTCCCCAGCTGTGTCACCAGTCTGTGTTGTGTGTAGAGCTGGAGACAAGTGTAAACAAGTGTTTAAACACAGCACCTTTTAAAGCAGATGACACAGATTCACGCCCCCGTCTCAGCAAATGGTCACTTTGCTGAAATGTCTCATTTCCTGCCAGCTCCTAGGCTGCTGATCTGTAGTCGACCCTGACCTCTGACCTCTGTGGGGAGAGCAAAAAAACAAAAAGGCACCAATTGAGTGTTGCATTTATTGTTGAAGCAATTTGTCACTTAATTGTTTAAATTTTTATTTTTTGAAGCATGAATTCCCCCCCCAAAAAAAGCACTGATTCACTGATTCAGAAGTGAATATTTGCTGGTTTTCTTATGTGATAGTAAAGCATAAAATGCAATTTCCAGATGTTACCCTGATCTCTGGGTTTTGGGTATTGTCACTATTTTCTGACATTGTTGTATTATTAACTCAGGACTAGAGCTGCAACAATTAGTTGATTAATCGATTAGTTGATCGACAGAAAATGAATCAGCAACTGTTATGATAATCGAATAATAGTTTTAGTCACTTTTTAAGCAAAAATGCATAAAATTCGCTGGTTGCAGCTTCACAAATGTGAGAATTTCAAGCTTTTCTGTGTCATACAGGACGATAAACTGAATATCTGTCAATTTTGGACTGATCATGAGATAAAACAAGATATTTGAAGATGCGGCCATGAGCTCTAAGAAATTATAGCGGACAGTTTTCACTATTTTCTGACATTTTGTAGACAAAACGATTAATCAATAATGAAAATAATCATTAGTTGCAGCCCTATTCTAGACACATAGAGGTTGCTTCTTGCTTTCACTCTCCTTTAGGAAAACACAGGTTTTATATGCGTTTCCTGAGCCTGTTTATTCCATACGAATCTTGTCGGCTGTGAAATGGTCTTAATTGCAGGTGAATTTTTGGATGCATGTGTCAGTGTGGGAAACACAAAGTTAGTTTCTGGCTTTGAATGGTACAGTTTGTTTCAGAAATCAACCTCTGATGTCAAACCCCTCTCTGTGATTTACTTTTCCAACACACGGGTGGAAAACACTCTGCCCTTTGTGTGTATAAGTCAGCTATATAGAAGCTTATTGAGCGGGTCGGAGCTGTTTGGTTAACACACACACACACACACATATATGCACACAACATCAGATTCTGCTCTGGTTTAGGTTTGGCTGTGTCTGACCTGGCTGGCAGCAGAAAGAGAGGTGAGCCAGAGGTGAAGGCAGATTTTATAGGTTGGAAAGACGACACTACAGTGAGAAAGAAAACCTGCATGTTTTCACCAGACTTCACTGTGAATGCGCCGGATGGGTGCAAATAAATCGTGAATATCTTCCATTGTGCATTGTATCTGCAATTAAACAAATCAGGATCCAAACATGTAAGAGGTGGTGAGAATGAGTGAAGCAGGGCTGTGTAATAAGAAGCAGACATGGAACCTATAACCCCGGTGGAAAGGGAAGCGAGGCTCCATTAAATGAGTCAGAGCTGGGAAGGCTCTTCCTCACACAACCTGGATTTTCAAAAATACATACTGTATTTGAAGAGGTGTCCTGCAGCACAACATAAATATTGATTTAAAGAATAAATAGACTCAACTCACAAACTTAAAGTGAAACCAAAACTCTCTCTATGCTCTTCTTATGTCATGACTGTGTAGGAGATACAGAGTCAGAAGCCTCTGATTGCAGTTTCAGGCGGTCTTGATTTGTCTGTATCAGTGCGTTAAGTCAGCCTGCGGTCGATTGTCGGTCCTCAGCAGGAGCTGGCATGGAGACGCTAATGAACTATGCTCATCATGCTCAGGATCTCTGTAGTTGGCCTCTGATCTGGTGTGTTAAATAAGTTTCAGGACAAGAAAACGCAGGAAGCTGCAGACCACTGGAGGCCTGAGGAGCTGGCATTTATAAAGTGTTTTTATTGTCCCAGTAAGAGTGAAGAGAGAGATTAACTAGAAGAGAAGATATTACATAAGTGATGATACATTACAGTCATGATTTCATGTCCATTGTAATGATGGCAGCCTGAGTACATTCAGATTTAAATGATGTCATTATACAGCGAGACAGTCATCTTTACTATGTGAAGATATTGGTGTTACTGTGTAAGTGATGAGGAAAACATCTATAAAACAGTGCAAAACAGTTTTTCATAAAGCAGGATTCACTCACACACATTGATACACACTCACATTTATGAGAAAATCACTGCTGGTGGAAACTTCTAAGCAGGCTGCATTCATGCCAGTCAGCGATGTCACACAGTGACTGTTAAGAGGTCAAAACTCCAGTGACACTCGTAGTGTCACTTCTGGCTTGTTGCCTTCATCAATGTTGCTGGAGTTTTTTGGGTTTTTTTGACCTCTTCAGACTAGATTTCTCTTCTCCACTCACCTTGGAAGAAGGCAACGTTGTGCCAGAAATCCAGACTCTTCTTCCAGGCTTCTACAAGGTGAATGTTGTTGTTGTGAACAGCTGATAGAGAGGGAAACACCTGTTGTTATGTCACTGGTTGGGCTGTAGCCAAAAGTGCAGCATGTTTGACAGTTCCAGAGCTGCTCAGCAACAGTTTTCTACCAAAACTGAATTGTCATTTTATCACACAAGGCTACAACACAACAACACTACCATCTGAGCTTTTTGCCAGTCTAGAGAAAACCGTGGCTAGTTTAAAATCTGAAACACTTTGTGTGCTTTTCTAAGTTTTTATAAATATTTCAGTATATTGAAGTATAACAATATTATGATGATACTTGTAAATAAAGATAAATGGACACTTTTCCACAGCTCATAATACATATAATGCTATAACAGTAGCTTATAGTATATGCAGAACAAAAGACAGCATTCTCAGTAGACATAACTTAATTTCATATCTGTGTACTTTGCTTATTATAGCGCATGAATTAAAGATGTTTCGATTATGTCACAGAACACAACAGTCATGCTTTCTGTGCTTTAGGTGTCGTCTCAGCTGCATCAGGTGGCGGATATTTACATTATCTAACATCAGTGGTTTATTTTTTTTTCTGCCCAGCTCTAATTGAGAGCATGTGCATTAGATTACTGAGATAACCTGGTTAAAGTAATTGCGCAGTCATGTTGTATATGCTCTGGCATGTAGTCATTGCAACACAGAAGGACAGATGCACAGAGGAGGGCTGCATGTTTACGGCTTAAATAGAGATCCTAGTGTCGTAACAGCGATTCTTTATCGTGTTATTTATTGTGTGTTATTTGAGGAGTAAGCTTGTATCATCTTTTTCAACATTTTTTGTATTTTTTCATAAATATAATAAAGTAAATGAGATGTCGTGGTTTCACAATGCAGATTTTAACAACATTAGTTTTAGAAACTAAAATAGTAATATATGTTTGCATTTGAATAAATCATGCTCCACTAAAACAAGGAGACGCTTTCATTCCAGCGTACAGGAAGAAAGACTCAGGTTTAGTGCTGCGGTCAGACAACTGTTACTTGGAGCCATGTCAGTGGTTTGTGGGAAAGTCCTAATTTCTCTCTATGAGAGTCTGTCTGCCTCAGCGCTCATGTGATCGAGGAAGGAGGACGAGATGTTTGACGGACGGCAGGGACGGCCAGTTATCTGTCACAGGGCGAGGAACTTTTGGGAGCGTCGGTGAACGCCGCTTGTGTCTGCAGACACAATGGGAAGGTTTCATCCAACAACAAGTTCTCGAGCTCAGTGCTCGATCAGTTAGTGTCTGCTCTTGTGGTTTGTGTGTGTGTGTGTGTTAGTGTGTGTTAGTGTGTGTGTGTGGCTGGAGGCATCCAGACAACCGTCAGACTCACAGCATGAGCTAGAGACTCGCTCAAGAGACAAGATGAACCGGGAGTTGGAGTATATGTTTGTCCAAGTAAGTTTTTTTTTTTTTTGCTTTTGACTTTCACCGCAACCCTCCATTCATTGATCAAGTAGATATGTAACCTATAAAAATCTTTAAATTGTTACATAATATGGACTTTGAATCAAATTAAACAATCTGATGTGTTGAAGGAGAAGCTACTCTCTCTCTCTCTTTTTAGCTTCTATGTGGTTCTTTGATGAGTGACCTTTAAGTTCTGGTTTTGGATTTGTTTCGTTGTCTTTTCAATGGGGAACACGGAGCCCCGGTCCTGACACACCCATCTCCTGGATTCATCTGTGTTTAAGGAAAAAAAAAAGTTATGTTTCTGAAATCCACAAGCCAGTAATAACTGCCGTTTAGCAACAAATCTGCTTTTAGCCTGATGAGAGTTTTGTCATCTGAATAACAACAAACCCTTTGTTTCAGGTTGTCAAAATCTAATCACAGGAAGCCTAAAGTAGTTTCAGACCCATCCATGTCCCAGCTTTTGAAGATACACAGCTGCATGTCTCATTTGCAGTGCGTTACACCTAGTTTGCCTGGAATGGAGAACCAAATGTTTTCCTACTGAGTGATAGACTTACATATAATATAATTCTTTTTTTTGTCAGGATCTGTTTGTTGTAACATGTTGCTGTGCTCGAGTAGCAGCAATGGAAAGAATATGAATTAAAAAGCAATGAAACGGTGTCTCTGAAGAGCTAGAGGTTAGATTAACATTGTCTATCATCAGTTTAAATGTTTGCAATGTTCCACTGAGATCTTTTCTTTATCGATACAAGTAGACATCGTCTAGTATAAACATAACACAAAGATGACTGCTGTGCTGAAATCCTCTTCTCCTACCCCGCCATAACGTACAGAAGTACTTCCCCAGAGTCAGCACTGACTGAACTAATGTGATTAGGTGCTCGGCAGCATTACAGCTTCTTAGTAAGAGACTCTGATCTTTGGCAATCACTGCGTATTGGCATTTTGCAGGCTAGTTGTGCCAACAGTCTGGTTCGGGAGCGCCATAGTTTGGGTGTAGTGAGACTAGCAAAGCTCCTTCTTACCAAGCTCCTCCACTGGCGCTGAGGTCTCCAAATCTTGGTGTCATGCTGCGTCTGTCCAGCTGAGCAGAAAAACAGCAGATTCTCACATGAGTGGCATCATGTGACGAGGCTTCTGCAGTCTGGGACTCCATTGACGGCTTTACTGAGCAAAACACTTTTCGCATACCTCTGCAGCTGTCTAGATAGTGGTTTTCTCCTGCTCTGTATTGTAAAGATGTCAAGATTTAAAAATCTGTTTCCACTTTATCAGTTTTAATGAGGCATCTTTAATTCTTTAAAATTCCTTTCATTTTTCTATACAGGTGAAAGAACAAGATCATTTGACTTTGTGGACTAGTCACTTCCTCACAACGTTTCTTTGAGGAAACTTTATCAACATAGATAATTGAATAGATCATGATGAGACCTTTTTGACTTTTTTCATTTTTGTTGAAAAAAAAAATACTATTTTTTTGTAATTGTAACATTTGACTCAGCAATATGTTCGACTTGCACTCTCCAATCCATCCCTCACATACACATACAGAGTATTGTAGGGAGGACATGTGGTGACCTTTTGTAACATTCAGTCCGCAGGGCCTCCTGAAAAGTAAAGCAGGCAAGTTGTTTCACTCGTTTTAATGGTGTGTAGGTGCAAGAAGTGGGCCAGCCAACTTCACTATATACAGATAATATACAATACATAACTAAAGTTTGAGTGATCTGATAAGTGTTCATTGAAAGCGAAGGTGTTCGATAAACAGGGGTAAACTCTGGGAGGGTTCAGAGGAGTCACAGCAGGCCAGTGGGACTCTTGTCCAAGAGTGAAAGCTCAGAGCTCAGTATTAGCAGGTCAAGTCTCACTAATCTGCTGTTGACTTTGTGAAGATTTGTAAACACTTCTTCGGATGGAGGCCCCGCCCCGCAGCTGCAGCCCTACACCACCAGTACACACACACATACATATGCACATATACTGTACACACACACACCTCCCGATGTCCTGATCCGTGTGACCTGCAATGCTCAGTCCTCCTTCGCCCTTCAGCAGCACTCATGTGCGCTGCAGGAGAATCAAGCTAAAGGGGCTCAGATTTACAGCTGACACTGATTCTCAGGGCATCTGCAAAAATTAGCTGACTTCTTCATTTTCTGAGATTACAGCCATCTTTGAGGTGTTATACTTTGGTTATGTGTCGTGGAGCACAATTTTGGATAGAATGGGTCTAGTCTCGCATCTTTTTATTAATCTAAAGATATTCATACCTATTGTTTATTTTCTTAAATGTCTTCTTTTATATACGTTGACATTGTTCTGCATCCATGTTTCTGTCTGTGTTCCAGGACAAAAATGAGTCAAGTAGGAATTTTTGCACTCGTGTTAACCCGTAGGCATACAGTATGCGATTGTAATGAAATCACGGTGTAGTTGACTGCAATAAGATTAGCTGGTGTTAAACCCTGAGATAGCCTAATCAGCTCCTGATCCTTTGTCTCAGTTAAACCTGGATTAGCATCAACCCAGCCGTGTACCTTCAAGAGCAGCTTTCCCCTGTTGTTCACTAGGCTGCTGAGGGAAGTCGTAGGCTAAATGTAGAGATTGTTAATGGAAACTTTCATTTCTCTTATGTGAACTAGTCACTTTGCAATCTGTTCCTGTTTTTATATTAAAGGTGTTTGTGAGGAAGTTTAGCCAGAGTGTCAAGAAAGGTGATAAGAGGCAGACTCGGAGACTGACCCAATTACTGAAAGATTTATTCTGACTAGGGACGTCAGTTTCGGTTAATTTTGCTTTCGTCAGACTGACACCCATTAACCGCTAACTAACTGGTTCATTTTTAAGAAGAGTTGTGACGTAGCTTTCAGGAAATAAAAACCAAAAACACGTTGCACGAGCCTTCAGAAACTCCTGCAGGTTAAACTGGACTAACTGAACACTTAGTGCGGACTGACTCTAACACACTCACTATAAACAGACTTTAAGACACTCACTAGTCTAGCAACATTAATGCTGCAAACAACCCATAATGCAACACTCCATGTAGGAGTCGGTTTTACACCGGTACTTTATCCATTCAAAAAGAAGATCTGATGTGAACATGTAATTTTCTAGCTGTTAGCAGGGCGTGTATGCAAATTAACCTATAGACTGACATGTGTAACCGGTCAAAAATATTCTCTGCAGTTGACTGATTAACGGTTAACTGTTGACATCCCTAATTCTGACCAGTGTGATTTAGTGTAACTTATCTGAAATGGTTTAATTCAGGATAACTCAAACTTAGGCATGATGACTTGCACACAGCTGTTAAATAGGCCCTCCAGTCTATCTAGGCAGAAGCATATTTCTCGCAGGGATGTTTCAGAAAGCAGTGCAGCATCAATTTAAAAAAATGTCCAGTGTTTGATGTCTTGCGATCTCCAAGCCTGAATGTGTCATCAGCCAGCTAGCACCTCCAGTAGAGCCGGGGGACACCTAGCCATGACACATTGTGTATGCATGTACTGTATTCCTGTCGTCATTAAGCTGTCGCTTTTCTTTTTTGACTTTTTCTTGTTGTTCAGTAACATACAGGAACTCCTCAGCTGTATTCAGGCTGAAAACAGCGCTGTGTAAAACAATACGTGGGGCTGTGTGGGCGTGTTGTTTAAAGTGCTGGTTAGACAATGAAATGCAATCCAGCAAGTCTGGTTGGACTAACAGATTATTGTATTTAAAGACCAATCAGAAAAACCCTGCACAGCGGTTTGTTATAATCACAGTTATCACGCTGCAGCCCTGTTTAGTAGTGCGCACATGTGGAACGTGTCTGCATCTGTGGACCACCGAAAAAAGTATGAATGGAACCACGTCCGCGTGCAAGTCCACCGCAGTCTGCTGTGAACAGCTGTGGTAAAGATATTTTTGTTATCTAAACGTTTGACCTCGTTTTTTTACCCTATTAGAATTGAAACTGGGAATCGATAAGAACCGGAATCGATAAGCAGAATCGTGATCAATAAAATTCTAACAATACCCAATCGTAATAGTGTTAATCTATGAATTAGCCACAGTTAATTACTTGGCGTGTCAAATTCTTTTGATGTGATGCATATGTTTATTGGAGAATTGATAAATGACACTGGCTACTATTGACACGGAATGGGATTCCTTGCCAGTAGTCCACAGGCTGTTGGTCTGGACTGGTTTTCCGTGCCAATAGTAGTTTGGCACGGTATGGTATGGAATGGATTTCCGGGTTTATTGCCGGACCTCTTGTAGACCACTAAACGGACAATTTTTACCGTCATGTTGGGTATTTTAGTGCCATTAAATGGGACATTTTTACTGCATTTTATCACAAGTGGTTATTGTGCCTAAAACAAACCATTTTAACCCAAACCATGGGAAGGATTGCTGTATCACCTGCAAGCAAAAATGTTCCTCCATTTTGAAACAATTTGAAATTGATCATGTGATCTTGAGCAATCAATACCAATGCGCATGCGTAATAATCCATACCAACAATAAACGGACTATTGACACAGAGGAATACTCTGAGGTACCAATGGCCACTTCCTTGATAAATGGTACACCAGCTGTCTATGAGAATCTCTTATAAACTGAATACTGCTACTTTTATCATACTGCTGCTGGGAATGAATTTTAAACCTTCCAGAATAACAACTTTAGGCAACACAGTCATCAGTGCAACATGTCAGCAGCTTCAGTGTGAAACGAAGCCTGCCATTAAAATATCGGTTGAATTGAAATATGTTGAGGAGATGCCAAACACTCATTTACATGAATCTCTTCTGGCCCTATGATCTCTCAACATTAATCTAGTGTTAGAAGTCACTCAACTGGTCTTTCACTGCCTTTTTCTTGGAGTGACAGGAAAGCAATTACACACATGCTCGGGGTGGGATCTCACCGAATACATTGAATATGTCTCCATTCTTTTCAAATAGAAGCATCTTCTACCAGCGGGATGTAGATTGAAGTTGAGGAAGGTGTTGCATTGTTTGTGTGTGTGCTCTCCGTGTTGTAATACAGGTTTATTGAACATAAAACAGCTGGTAGTTTCTAGGGGGGGGGTAAACAGGAAATTACAGACCGACAAATAAAATGTAGTCTCTCATTGAGACTACTCTCATTGGGTCCATAGAAGGAAAAGGATACAGCATATACTTGTGAGACTGTGTGTGTGTGTTTTCACTCCTGCATGCAGCATATGTAGGGTGAGCTCAATGCAGAGTCACTTTAGTCATGTGATTTCTGACATCACAGATGTTCCTCTGACGTCTCTGCTCCTCTTTCGTCAACCCCTCTCGTCTTTATCTACCTGCCAAAATACGCCAGCTCGACCAATCCGTGCCTCTGCAAGGCGGACAGAGTGGCTGCGCTCTGACTCATCACATTTTTCTCTCCAGCTTTCAGTCACTTCGCTTCTCCAGCTTGTGGTTGAGTTTCAACCTTCATCTCTCCTCTATTTTCTGAACCCCGGGGACTTTGCTGGTCTATAAATATAATTCATTCCCTCTGCAGCTGCATTGTATTGCTGTCTGTCTTGTACTCAAGGTGTGTGTGTGTGTGTGTATAATGTGCTGATTGGTAGCATATTTCAGCATTAACTGATTCAAGATAATTAAGCTTGACACCCACTAAAGTGTGAAACAGGTGTGTGGGTGTGTGTGTGTGTGTGTGTGTGTGTGTGTGTGTGTGTGCGTGAGGATCGTTATCAGGATCAGGAAGTGTGCTTGGTAGCGCAGCGATGCCTCTGTGAGGTGTGATGCTGCTCAAAACCCGCTCTTGCTATTTTTAGCCTCTGTCCTCCTCCTCTCCTCCCTCTCTTCGTTGCTAGGAGGCTGGCTGCTGGGACGGTCTCCTGTGGGGACCAAAAAGGTGAAACGACTAACAAAATGGTGAAGTAGGGAGAGAGAGAGAGGCAGGCACAGAGACTGAGTCTGCCTATAACTGTCAATTTAACCTCTTAGCATTTAATTTTCCCCTTGTATTTCCACTAAAGTAGCTTTAACGTTGTTAAAATCATCTTATTCCACACTGCCTGATAGTGTCAGTATATTCTGCTTCATCTTGTGGCTTAGTCATATTTTGACACTGAGTCAAATATTCAAATCCAAGATCCATGACAGGAAGTGAATCATTTTGTAAAAGGCTGCAACTACCAAAATGTCAGAAAATGCTGAATAATACCCTTCACACCTTCCTAGAACCCAAAGATATTCAATTTACAATTATATAAAGCTAAGAAATGTAGAGCATCCTCACAGTTGAGAAGTGGAACAAGGGCATGTTTGGCTTTTTTGTTAAAAAACAATGACTGAATGAGTGAATAAATATATCAAATAGTCACTCATTAATTTTCTGTAGCTCAACTAATGTTTCAGCTCTAATTTTATACACAAATCCCAAGTTTCAGAGCGACATATTCTGTCTGAGAGATCTTTAGAAACTTTGGGATCTTCGCTAGAATTTTAAATGAAGTTTTGTGGCTTTGAAAAATGTTTGGCTACACGACGTGAGTCACAGGCAGGCTGCCCAAATGAACATTGAAACTTTTTTTTTTGTGCCATAAATCATTCCTCCTGTTCTTACTGACCATTAGAAGATCCCTTCATAATGCACTTACAATATAAGGAATAGGGGCCAAAATCCACAGCCCTCCTTCTGTGCAAAAATGTATTTCAAAGTCAAAGTTAAAAGCCAAACAAGTCAAATCAATATATTTTAATGTTAGTCTTTTTGATGCCAAAGTCCCTCTTTTTGTTACTATACTTCCTCTGCAGCTCAACAGGGAAACACTGTCCGAGGAAACACAAAGAGGGAATTTGATGCTAAGAAGACTGTAAATGTGTCAGATATCCACTTGATACGACTGACTCAGTCTGCTGAAGCCTCATATAAGCTTCAGATAAACTTTGTGGACACACTGTGGATCTTGTCCTCCATCACTTACACTGAAAGCACATTTGAAGGAGATCTTTCAACAGCCGGTACGAACAGCAGGAATGATTACAGCGAGGAAAACCTCTTTCACTGTTCATATGGGCACCTGAGTGTTGTTTTAAAATAACAAAATGGAATTCTGAATGTAAAAAAAAAAAAATCATCCATAAGAAAGTGAATATTGTACAGAATATGTAACTGGCTTCTTTGAAACAACGTGACAGCAGCTACAATATACAGGATGTGTCAGTGTTTGCAGGCAGATGTTTTACAGAGAACATTTCAGAAGTTCACAGCAGGTAATGTAACTATACAGCAAGCTAACTGTGCCAGTAACATGTTAGTGTTAATAAGCCCAAAGGTGTTACTGTTGCTGTTTATTGCTCCGATTGTTTCTAGGCAACAGAAACTGTTTATTACAGAAATTATATCAGCTTAGAAATTTTAATTTAGTTGTTTTCACTTAACTCTCATCGTTAGGAAAAAACAACATGTCTGCTGGGGAGAGAGTCGGGAGCTGTGTGAGCTTACAGATATCTTAGCTGTTGTAGAGTGTTTGTGTAGAACAGATGCAATGTTGTGACCTGTGGTTTGATCATGCTGGTTGTTTATGAGGGTCTCCCCTTTTTAGCTGCCTTTGTGACTGCTGTTTGATCAGCAACTCAACACACACACACACAAACACACACACACAGCACACTGTCTATGCTTTTCTTTCTTCTAGTGCACACACACACACACACACACACATATAGCCCATGAGCAACACTCATTTCATTTTCTGAAAACCACATGTACACAGTAGAACCTGACAGCAGATACATCATATCAGCTCATATGCTGGTTGATGATTAATAAACTGCGGCACAGAAATGCTTAATATATGTTTGAGTTAATCATAGAATATAGCCGCATTGATTAGTCAGAATATTATTTGACAACTATTTTGATACTCAAATAATGGTTTTAGTCTTTTTTTTTTTGGTTTCAGCTCCTCAGATGTGATGATCTCTTTGTCATACGTGATATTAATCTGATCATCTTTGGGTTTTGGACTGTTGATCGGACAAAACAAGACATATGTCACCTTTAACGGGCATCTTTCATTATTTCTGAAATGTATATCAACGAAACAAGTAATGGATAATGGAAATAATTGTTGGTTGCGGCCTTAATCAAGAATCAATATCAATCAATGAGTCAGTCTACATGGTTTGTAAAATGTCCCACTGAATATGCATGTTCATCAATATTCTATCCATCAATATATGAGTATCAGACTTTGAAACTTTCAAATATTGATATTGGTTTTGGCTTTAAAAAAATCCAGTATTGGTTAGACTCAAGTACACACACACACACACACACACACACACACACACACACACACACACACTCCCTATAAGTTCCTTATTATTTCATTTATTTCTCTATTTTTCAGATTTTGAGTGTTCATTCAGTCCTCTGACTCGCACACATTGTATTCGTTTTTATCTTAACTGTCAAACAGCGGCAAACCTTAAACCACACTACACAAACCACACTGATCACACTGTCTGGTGTTCATGCAGAGGTGGGGAGAAAAAAGGATTAGAGACAGGGGGAAAAAAAAAATCAGGACAAACTGTGGACTCGATGGAGGTGGAGCTTTTTGAAGACAAACATTTCAACAACACCTTTTGAACACATCCAGTAAGGCTCTATAATCACAAATCTGCATGAAAACAAGACTCAAAACTGTCTGTGTTCTGCAGTCGCTGAGAGGTTTGAGCTGCCATTTCACACCAATTCTCCTCTTAATAAGACAGACAGCGAGACGGAGGGAGGGCGAGGGTTCCTGTGACCATGATGTCATGATTCAGATGATTGGTAGTGAAGCAGCAGACCAAATGAAAAAGTTTATCTCCCGTTGTGCACTTCTACAATGACCTCTTTTTCTCTTGAATCTGTGAAATCGTCATCAGCAGTTTATGCAATGAAGTCAAAAGAAGCCATGAAATCGTTGTCAGGCTTCCAGAAAGACATCATCATCATCATGTGCTTCAGTCGCCCGAGTCCTCATCAAGAAAGTTTTATTTTAATATTTCGGTATTAGTTTGCCGCTGTATTTGTTCATTATTCAATAGTATTTGAAATAAATGAGAATCGGCAAAAGGAAAATCCTCACTTGTGTTGGATTATAACATGAAAACGTTTTAGTGAGGCTAGTCTAAATCCTATAGTGATTTGTGTGTATGTGCGTAGATTTAGTATGTCCTCTTTAACATTGACAGAAACATGAGGGAATGTTTACAGAGTCAGTATTTTATGTTTGCTCTCATTTTGAATGTAGCCTTTTTATGGCACGTTTTCAAGTCCAAAATTAGGTTAAAAGAAACAATCCTGCACCAAACGAACACACACAAAAGTCAGATTAATGTCAGATAAAATAAATTCTTGCATACAAAACGGGCTAGAATTTGTTCTGTTAAAACTATTTCAACTTGTAACTTTATTCCAATTTTCTCTCTGCTTCTGTAATGTCAAATATAAGAAAAACTCGATAGTTGTCGGGCCGCTGACTTGAGCTCCACTCAAACAGGCTGCACACACTCTGCAGGCCTCATCGGTCTGGGTTTTTAAGGTCAAGGTTTGGTTCTTTCAGTCACTGCAAAGTCAACCAGTGAGCTCCCGTACCGTCAGAGGTGAGGCCTCCATGTGCGTATGTGCACGTATGCATCTACGTATGCGAGCTGGATTCCTCAGCCATGTGACCGGCAATGTTCATCACTGTTTTTCCACATGTCTGTGATCAGCTGATTGCCTCCAGTCACAAGTCCATGAGGCCTGAAACTGTTTTCTAGTGAACCTAGTGTGTGTGTGTGTGTGTGAATGTCAAGTTATGACCACCCAATATCCACAACCACATTCTTCAGTCGTTCCGAGCTCGTATTTGTTGAACCGTTTGTTCCCACAACTTTGAAATTACTGACCGTTATGCACCATGTGCTCATGACTGAAAACACAGATCCTTGTGTTTTCTCTGAGGTCATACTGTTTTAACTGTTAGCAGAAAAGAAGAGAAGTTGCTGCCCTGTCATCTTTCTTTTTAAAGGGTTTAAACTGAGGCAGCTCAAACCTCAAATCACTCGAAATTGTACTTCCAAATATAAAAATGTTTACTCCAGCCTGATCACACCAGGACACTTCAGGCTGTTTCATGTAAATTTAGAAAATCCAATTTGGTGTTTTAGAAAGATATGATTTATCATAATGACCCTGGTGCTGTCAGCATATATACTGAACTCCAAAGGGCATTAAAGTGAGAGAAAAGGAGGAGTTTTGGATGGAAATATGAAATGTCTCTTGGGAATACTTAGTATTCCTCGAGTGCTTTTTATCTCACTTTTCTTTTTCCTTCTTCTCTCCCTCAGTGTGCTCGGGTTTGGATCCCCGATGTCGAGGAGGTGTGGAAGTCTGCTGAGCTGATCAAGGACTACAAAAATGGCGACGCGTCTCTGCAGCTCATGCTGGAGGATGGAACGGTGAGCAGGACGAAGCGGGACGGTTGGATGGGGAGGAAAGCACCTTTCTTAAGCTTCAGTCTTTGTTTCTTCCTCTTCACATTCTTTTCCTTCCAGCTCTTTGTGTCGCTCTCTCTTTCCCTCCCCGCCTCAAAGACACTTCAAAGTGCTGCGTCTCATTAGCGGATATTGGTTTTACCATTAGCACTCTCCACAAATGAGACCAGCTTTCAAAGATTCCACAAGGAGCAATTTAAATGTATAGCAGTAAATCTAATTCCTCAGCTGAGAATACAAACAGCTGCTAGCACACAGCTTTTACTCCCAGCTATCAGTAACAGACAGTCATGTAAATGAATTTATGCTGCTAATAATTAAATATTTATTTGATAATATGTCTGCTGTCTCAAAAAACTTGTCACTAGTTTTCAATTAAATTATGTGGGCATTGATGCCATGAGCCAAGAGTGAAGGATATTTAAAGGAGTCAAGGTTATTTGTTCAACCAAATATCACATACCATGTCCCGTTGGGCTTTACAGGCCCACAACAGTAACGGCTTTCAAACCACACCAAACTCTGAAAAGAGAAAAGAACAAATCCCCCCTAAATGAGTTTCTTTGCACTGCGAAATAAAGCCTTTTTGCAAGTTGACAGTCGAGCTTCTGCACAATGTCTATTACTGTATGTGTTTTGACACTGATCCACATCCAAGCGTAGATATAAATCCTAAACCTAACAGTACATGTTTACTGTTTAACTACATGAACTGTCAAACGCAGGAGAAGTAGGAGAGATAGATGTTTGAGTTTTATCTCAGTCGTGCCTCCATCTGCTGGCAATGAACAAAGGATCTGTGGTGTAAAAAAGATAAGTGAATGTGAGTGAGAATAAAAATTGAATCTTTGGGTTACATTCAGGCTCGGTCGGTGCAGCTGTCGCTGACATGAAGAATTACTGACGAGCCTAAAGTGTCTGTAGGTGGCGACGCCTGGAGAAATCAGAATTCTGAACTTATATTATATTTCCATTCATTTATTTTATTCCGCCCTGAGAATGTGGTGTACATGGTACACTAAGGGTTACATCTTAATTGGTACAGTTCATCCAGACATCTTATCGTTCATTCTTTAAGTCTTCATGCTTCTTATTTCCCTCCTGTGTTGCTCTGTTGTCCCGCTCAGAACATCGATCACAAGTTGGACCCCAAGACGAAGAACCTGCCTTACTTGCGAAACCCCGACATCCTGGTGGGCGAGAATGACCTCACAGCGCTCAGCTACCTCCACGAGCCGGCCGTGCTGCACAACCTCAAAGTCCGCTTCATCGACTCAAAGCTCATCTACACTTACTGTGGTAGGAAGACACTCTACACATGACACCTTACTGTATGTTGTCGGTGCTTTGCTATGAATTCATACCTCCAACTGACCAATGAGCAGTAAGATATAGAAGGTAGTGGCAGCAGTGAGTGAAGAGGTGAAACCCAATTCATTTTTTTTACATACTTGTTATGTTATACTAATCAGTTACAGTGCTAATCAGTTATACAATGTTTTATAGTTGAATAGTTTAGCACTCCATTGATGTCTGTGACCTTCAATGACATTCATTGTCTTTATACTATAAGTCGATCATTGTTTGTTGTCTCATTCATCAGTTTAAATGTAGTTTGCGATTCTTATCAACTGCTTTCATTGATAAAACTTGCTCTTTGTAGGCCGTCAGAGAGACACACTCACTTCCATTGTAATATGTTATTGTTTGCAATTCGTCTTAAGTCAAGACCAAACAATCAAGACCTTAAATACAAATTATGAAATGCGTTATATTTCTTTTTCCATAGTCAATTGTTACATTGTGCTTGGAGGCTTCTCACCACCACTTACTGCTGTATTTTAAGGTTTTGTATTTACTCCAAATATAAAATTAGGAAAACATCAGGCAGTCTGTTTCAGTTTATTAAATTCAGTTTTGCAGAGTCGCACAAAACCCCTGCCAAGTTTTACTCATGACTGGGGAGGTAGCCGGTTTGATCCTCGAAACCTGCAGGATAAATCTGTGTGGGTAAAGTGAAAGAGCAGAGCTCACTCCTCCTTCATTAACACCACTGAGGTGTCCTTGAGCAAGACACTTAACTCCCAACTGCTCAGTGTCCAACACATGAGACTGGTTGTACTGGGAAGCTTCCAGGTGTGAATGTTTACAACTGTGTGATCAGGACGTTCCTGAAAAAGAGAGCATTCCTCCCAATAAAACTCTAGATAAACTCTAAATAAATAAAGGTTTTTCTCTCCTGTCTGTATATTTATCCTGTTCTATGCTTTTGTTTTTAACAAGCACCTTAAAATGTTTAAAAGCGTTTAAAAAGAGATAATGAACAATATGCAGCATAAACTTTATTACAATTCATACAGTCTCAGTTCTTTAAGAAGCATGATATCTGGTTACGGCCCATTTCAACTGCAGATCAGCTCATATCTTCCCTCTGTGCTCTGTGTCGTAGGAATCGTTTTGGTGGCCATCAACCCGTATGAGACGCTGCCGATCTACGGTACAGACATCATCAATGCCTACAGCGGTCAGAACATGGGAGACATGGACCCTCATATCTTTGCTGTGGCAGAGGAGGCTTACAAACAGATGGCCAGGTTTGTGTCACCTGAGTGGCCTTAGTTCTGGTCTCCTTGTTGCTCAGCCCTCCCTCTCTCTTCTGGGTTTGTAGGTCAAAGCTGAGACAGAAATAGCCTGGTGGTGGTCTCACCGTCTCACTCACTCTTTTAATCACTCACACACACCCCGAGTTTCTCTGCAGGAGCCAAACTGTAGACTCCCCTCTGGGAGTTTATGTCATCCACACGCTAACATACAGTACATGTATACCACTGTGTGCCAACTTTAATCAGCACTTAGATCATCTCTGCTTTACTTACACAGCGTTGGAAGCTGGCAGCAGTCAGCAGTGACCATGTAGCACTGATAGCATAAAGTTGTACTCTGTGTGTGAGGACCTTACATTCAGTGTAGAGCTACACAATTATATTTATACTGTATATCAAGATCTTATTTTTCTATTTGTACAGTTATTTTCATTGTTGATTTATCTGTTGATCATTTCCTCAATTAATTGACAAGTCGCTTGGTCTATAAAATGTCAGAAAATTGTGAAAAAATGTTAGTCATTGTTTCCCAAAGCCCTAGATGACGTCCTCAAATGTCTTATTTTGTCCCAGCCAACAATCAGTAAGTCAAAGATATTTAGTTTACCGTCACAGAGGACTAAAGAAACCAGAAAATATGAATTAATATTATATTATATTCATTTGAGAGGTTGGTAATGGAGAATTTTGACTTTTTTCTTTCTTAAAAAATGCCTAAAAATTATTAAGCCATCAAAGTAGCTGGTGATAAATTTTCTGTCAATCAACTAATCAATTAATAGTCTAAGGTCTAATTTCTACAATTTTGGTATTAATTAAGTGCTTAATTTCTACCTTAAAGACATAATATTTGAAAATAAGATACAAGGTTTGTGTCAGATTGTTTTTATAAAGAGAGATGAATCAGTTTAACACGTTTTGTGAGACTGATCACAGTAGGACCGATAATAGATACTGGATAAATACGGCATATATGCCCAGTTCAAGCTGTTGTGATACACCACTTAAGTCAAGTCAAGTATCCAAGTCATGGATCCAAACCATGCTCTATAGAGAGACAAGGAAAAAAATCATCTAAAAACCTGAGGGCAAAGAGGGAAAAAAATGAAAGACATCATGAAAGAGGTTATTCAAAGAAATATCCTGAGACAGTAAGAGAAGCAATTGGAGCTTTGTGTGTGGACAAATGCCAATTTCAATAGAAAAAAAAATTGCATCAGCGCCAGACTCCCTACCATCAGCTCTGGAAGAAAGGTGGCACAGTATGAGAAGGCCGTGTTGCCTGAGGATTTGAGTCCTTGAGCTTGGAGGAGAACGCTCTCCTGAGATATTAAAGCACACAAAGAAACAAGAAGGTTATAAGGTGTGTTACACCTGCTCTGCCTGTAGCCATTGAGAATGCTTGTTGATGATAGCATCACTTTCTGTCTGCCCAAGGCATAACCCTGGCATTGTTTGTGTCACACTCCACCTATTAAACTGTACAGGACTGCTGCACATAGCAATTACCCTTCACCTTTGCTTGATTTAACACATTATTGACTGAAGCAAGATGAAGAAAACACCCACCTAAAACATGCAGAGCCAATTGTTAGCTTCACCTGATTGATGGCAGTTTTTCTTGAGGCCTTAATCCTTGTCTGTCTGATATATACAGTCTTATATCTTTTTTTTCCCAATCTATCAGGGATGAGAGGAACCAGTCAATCATTGTTAGCGGAGAGTCCGGAGCAGGAAAGACTGTGTCAGCCAAATACGCCATGAGATACTTCGCTACGGTCAGCGGCTCCGCCAGCGAGGCCAACGTAGAGGAAAAGGTCTTGGCTTCCAACCCCATCATGGAGGTGAGGACTAGATGCTGTCTGCTGACAAAGAGTTTGGATTGCATTCATTTTCACACTGTTACTCAGTGGTTGCTTCATCATCATCTATTTTAAGTCTGTTTTTTTCACAGCTTAGTAGGTCCAGAACGACTGTGTTGTTCTTCTGACTTGTTTTTCTAGTGAAATCATTTGGCGCTATTTTGCACAAGCTAAAATACTTAAAATTGCAGTTAAAAACATTTACAGGAAATGTGTTGTTGTTGTGAAAGTATTTGTCCTGGCAGTGCGTATATATGTACGGATATTTGTGAATGATATGGGCTGAAAGTCTTGTTGTTTGTCCTCCTCTCCTCTCCTCTCCTCTCTGGCATTTACTTACTCCCTTCCCTTCAGTTTCTCCACCACACTGCGCCTTCCTGGCCTCAGGCTGCTCTCTGCTGTGATAACACAGGTCTTAAGTGTGTGTGTGTGTGTTTGTGTATTTCTTCCTGTAGAGTCATAGGGACAGGAGGAGGGGTTGGAGAGCTCTCCTGTGCCCATATGCCACTACCCCCCCCCCCCCCCCCCCTCCCACCCTCTGCCATCCCCCACCCCATCCAACCGCTCTGCTAACATCACTCTCCTCCCCGCCACCACTTTCACCCTGCTCAAGCCAATCAGAGACAAGCTAACAGAATGAATAGAAAGCTTTATTTCGTCGCAGTGATGTCACTTGAGCCTCTAAGCCTAAATGCAGAGTAGACGGTTGCATCAGCCTTTTCGATATTACAAAACCTGTATGTGTGTGAACATGTGCATGTGAGAGAGAGAGAGAGGGAGCGTTTGTGTGTGGTGTTTATATGCATTTGGCTGATGCAGGCAGAGATTGGAATACCTGCTCTGCTGAAAGACGCCTTGTTTGCAGTGAAAGACTGTGTGTTTGGCCTTAACTCAGCAAGCTCACACACAATTTAATTCTTCTTAAGCTGGCTGGTTGGACATCTTGGACGTGTGTGTGTGTGTGCGTGTGTAAGTGTGTGCGTTTGTATGCAGCCCCACCCATCTACTACAGTTCAGCGGGGTCATTGATCAATCCTGTATATTGAACTAAGGCTGCTGACCACAGATGATTGGTTTACAGACGTACTGAAGCTCAGCAGGAAACGTCCATCAACATGTATTGATCCAGCTCTTGTGTGTGTGTGTGTGGAAGAACAAAGGTCCATTAAAACATATTAGTGATTTTGGGGCTCCACAGTAGTTTAACGGTTAAGGTGCATTTACTGCATACCTGCAACATCCTCAGTTTGATTTCAGGAAATCCCTCTCTGTCCCCTGGTTTCATGTCTGCTTCTCTACTGTTATCTGTCCAATAAAGGGGAAAAAATGCCAAAAAAGAAAAACCTACTAATGCTTTGTCATGTGTGGACCAACCACAAATGATCTGCAGCCTGTTTCAGGTTGTAACCTACAGTATGAGAGATTCTGGTGTATTTAGAATCGGGTGTATATGCTACTTTAGAGAAGTGTTTGTTCATTTTCACTGTAATAATTTGTTCCCTAATGCTGCTAATGTTTCACCACAGTGCCCATAACCACAATAACACTATATTATAATAACAATCTGTGCAAAAAAATACAGAATTCCTTCCCTTTGTGTGCAGTTTGCAAATGGTTAGTAAATAATAATTCACCACCTGTTCTGTCAAAAGTTGAACACTATCTTCATAATGTATTAACTGTTTTTGCCTCTGTGGTTTCCTTCAGGCCATTGGAAATGCAAAGACCACCCGAAATGACAACAGCAGTCGATTCGGGAAATACATCGAGATCGGCTTTGACACTCGCTTTCGTATCATTGGTGCCAACATGAGAACATATCTGCTGGAAAAATCTCGAGTGGTGTTTCAGGTAAGCACACAAACCCACGTTAAAGTTTGTTGTATTTGTGGATATTTCTTTGACTAAGATTCATTTTTTTTAACTTATCCCAGTCTGCCTCACAGATAACATGGAACAGAGTTAACCTTTGGACAATTATACATTTTATTCTGACCTCAACTCTTGAATGGAAATGACACACAGCACATCAAGCTTTTGTTCACTAAATGAACAACTGTCAGGTTGTGGAGTTTGTCAGACTTTTCAGAGCGCAGTCTAACATCACAGTGGCATTGTTGTATCCTTCAACCAGATTACCTGGGTTTCTGATAGCTAATTTCCTTCCTACTGAAGCGACCTTGAGCATGTTCCTGAACATGTTGTTGGTGAAAACAGGCTGTTCTTTAGCTGACCTCACACTATGGCTTCTTGCAGGGTCTCAGGCGAAACACAATTTACTGAAAGGTCTGTCGATCTCTGATGTGTTACTGTCTAATGTGATTCACTCTCTGACATTGGAGGTGTTATTGGTATACAAGTCCTCAAGGCTTGTCAGCAGTTATGTATTTACAGTGTGTACTACACACATAATGTAATGTATTCAGGGCTTTGTTGGCTGGCATGACAAAGGTTGTATTGCAGCCAAACATCTGTAAGGTACAGATTTCTGCCAGATTTTGAACCATTACAATAAAACACTGGGATCTTATTCACCTGGGACAATTCTCTAGCTGGCTTTCAAACATGACAAGAAAAATACCTTTAAATTACAGCAGAGTTCAATTTGTTTCATGTGTGTCGGTGCTTTGTGGATTTGACAGTCCATCCTTCTAATGGAGCTAAAAACACAGTTTGTGTCTATTCTCTATTCTGTCTAAAATTCTTCTTTAATAATCAGCTTTTATGTGAGAAAGTTATTGAATTAACTTTAAGTTGCCTTGAAATGTCACCTTGATTATTAGATCCCTCCCTCATGTTGAAGCTGACACATACGGTTAAACACAACATCATATGACTTAACTTGTGTTGCTGCTTTGTTTTTGTGATTTATTGTTGTCACTAGAAGAAAAGTAGACTTTTTTTATTACGTGTTGAGCCTCTGTATGCAGTAGAAAATATCTTGCTTTGTAATATTTTAGTGCTATTTATATGCTTGAAGTTTTCACAGTTATGAAGAAGTGCAGTCAACCACACACACACACACACACACACACACACACACACCTAAGCAGTAACAATAAAAAGAATTGAACCAGCACCCATTTACTGTCAGTCTAACCCTGGTGTCCTTTAAAGCAGAAGAAGTATGCGGCAATAACTTCCTTCTTCACAAAGACAAGTAGGAGGAAACAAAGTGAACCCATCCTTTAACAATCCATCTGTGACACCGGCTAACAGCAGCAGCATTCCTTTCCTCTTCTCACCTCTTTCTCTCTCTCTGTCTGGACTTTTCAAACACATTCTTCCCCTGAGTAACAATTTAATTTGTGTCCTTTTCTTGATAAAAATCTGTCTTTAGAGATGCCAAATCATTCTTTTTTATAACCTGTAGCTTTATATTTTGTGTTCTGCGCACTTCATCATGTCCGTATTTTTATACATCGTCTTGTTCATCTCTTCTATTTTCTGTCTTGTCTCCTCTGTGAAGCCCTTTTTGAATATTGTTTTGAAAAGTTCTATAAAGTTTACATACTTTTCTTGTCATACAGTTTTATTGTATATTCAGTGGGTGTGTTTGCTCACAGGTAGAGCCAGTAGGGCAGTATCCAGATAAAGAACAAGTATATTTTACACACACACACACACACACTGTTGTCCTAGACAGTCATGTTGGGGAATGAGGATGTTGGCGGGAAAAACTGGATTACTTTCCCTGTCACATTTTTCACATGCTTGGCTCCAGTACCGCCCATTTATGTGTGTGTGTGTGTGTGTGTTTGTATGTTTGTTTGCATTCTGTGTTTGGGTGTAGCTGCACCAACATATGTCACAGGTGACTGCAACTTGAACTGTATTGTTGTATTATTTCTACTCATTTACGCCCCCTGAACAGACAGAGGCTCACCACACTGCCTTTTTTGTTGCAGCCTACAATTTAATAAAAGAGCAGCTTCAGCAACCACTGAATCACCTGTCCTTAGCCTAACCATTATTTTGCTGTGAAGTAAACTCACTCCAGGCCTGCTGTTTTCTGTTCAGATCATAGTAACTACGGTTGGTAAAGTCATATTGCTCTGGATATCCAGCAACAGCCACCACTATCTCCACTTGTTGTCGTCACCACCACAGAAGGCTCGTCTCTCAATTCATCCGATTGGACAACAGGGAAAAAAGGCAAATGACGTCTGGAGCTTTTCCGCTCTTGAGTTGAAGTTTTTTCAACTCAAGGTGTTCAGGGCACTCCTGCAAAAACTGTGAAAATGTGAGGCGCTCAGCAATGCAAAAGCAGCGAGCAAAAAGCTTCACTCTTATTGAAAACTGTTACAAAAAGCCGCCGCAGGCTGCTAAAAAGCACTCTGTCTGATCGGGGCCTTCCAGTGTGATCAATCAGGTTCCACATCATGAGTGGAATACAGGTTGCCATCTTGTGTTTGATTCTCTGTATGTCTGGAGAAATATGAGGATGGAAAATAAGTGTAACATTCTCATCTGACTCAAAAACATCTGGTAACATGCCCCCCGAGCAAGGCTCTACATCACCAACTGCTTCTGTGGGGCTTCCAGATGTTAAACTGTCAAACTGTATAGTTGTGAGGCTGGTATCATCATAAAGAAACAAGCAGATGCAGTTTATTTTCCCAGCATGAATGTCGGTAGGAATAAGACAACACAAAGCTTGTGAATAGAACCAAATATGTTTGTGACCACTATTTATGTGTGTAAATAAACAATAATTGTGTGTTAGTATTTACTTCACAGTGTATGGTCTTCATGTTTTCTTCTAGGCGGACGAGGAGAGGAACTATCATATCTTCTATCAGCTCTGTGCATCCTCTCATCTGCCTGAGTTCAAGAATCTGAAACTGAGTAAGTGTCATGCTCATATGTGTGCAGCCACACACACACACACACACACACATGCACATTTACAAACACAGAGCTGCACAGTTGACTGTTGGCTGTAACTGTTCATTCTCACCTACAAAAACAGTTGCTGAAAATCTGTTCATTTTCTTACACCAGAGACCAACTCATCATTTTCATGTTTTTCTGAGTGATTAAAAAGGGCTGCAGCACCCAAACACACATTATTATTGTCTTACCTTGAGTACTTGACCACAGCATTACCGATAATCAGCAGTGAATACAGAGTAACGGAGCACTGTGCTTAACTGCAGTGGCTCTCCGCAGCAGGAAAACCGCCAGAACACTGAAAGTCCATTATTTCAGTGACTCATTGGCCCACCAAACAACCAAACTATTAATGTTTCATTATGTCCTGATTGTCTCCTAGTGAGAGTCGTATTTAAACTGCAACATCTACTGGAACTGATCCTGACTTGGATCCAAGATGGAGTTCCGATTTAAAAATACCCCCCACCCTCCCCACCAATCTCTAAAAACTCTTCAGGGTTGAGTGAGGTGACAGTGAGGTGTCTGAAGAACTCTGCCGCACATCAGATTTAATGTCAGTGTAGACGTATCAGATGATGCCCCTGCTGTAGGCAGGGTTCATCCACTCTGTGGTTGAACAGGCTCTCAAACAGAGCACACCCACTGTGGACCTGCACCTGCTCAGCCTAGTCATGGGACACACACACACACACACACACACACACACACACACTGCTGGCACTGTCACTTACAGCCACTCAGTTGGCTCTCTCGCTCGCACACACAAAGACAGCTGCTGTGTTTTCCTCTCCTGCTGACTTCCTGGCTCAGTAAATGGAGCGGTTGTCACAATCATGTCAGTGCCTCCGGTTGCCAGGCAACAAGCCATGCCTTAATTCGGTGTAAAGTGTGTATGAAGGAATTGATTGTTGTTTAAGTTGAGTTAACATATTTTTTTTACACAGAAGTGTTCTTGGTTTCACTTTTTTTCTAAGAGCCCCAAGTCATCAGCAAAACCTCAATATGATGTCATTTTGACAGTGAAAATAAGCTGCTTTGAAAGTTCACATCGCTATTGTGAGCCAGGGTTTAAAGATTTGATTTCACATACCCGTGGGAGTGTAGCCATGACTTTAGTACAGATGATAAACATGATGGTTATTGTGAAACGTCCCACCTAAATGTAAGTAAGCAATAGTGAAGGACGAGGTGACTTGTTACAGAAAAATAAGTTCAAAGCTTTAATATGACAGCTGACATTCTGCTATCTGACGCCTTCTTGTGAGTATCCTTGTTAGTTCAGGTGTAGCGTAACAAATCAGGGCTGTTGCTACAGCTACCACTAACGCTGACTGAGAATGATGATTAAACCGTTGTTGCCAAGTACCAAGTATTTTCCCTGTGGTCATGGAGTATCATGAAACAGCACATAAGCAGTATATGTGATTTCTTAAATCAGGTACATGTTTTCTTATGAAGCTCTGCTTGATAAATGAGGATACTTTTAATAGCACAGTTCCACCTAAGTTGCTCAAAGTAAAACTGCACATCCTGCGTTTTTTTTAAAGAATTTATTCACCCTCTGTTTCTCCACTCAGGCAGTGCAAATGACTTCCTGTACACCAGGCAGGGCCGCAGCCCCGTTATCGACGGTGTTGACGACACCAAGGAGCTCTGCAGCACCCGAAATGCCTTCTCATTGCTCGGTAACACAGACACACTTGTATACAAACATACACAAATTAAATCTGTATATACTTATTTATTTTTTAAGAACAGTCAAGAAACATATGACTGTTGGTTTATGTGTGTGTGTTTTGTCCTCTGCAGGTATTAATGAGTCCTATCAGAAGGGGTTGTTCCAGGTTTTGGCTGCTATTCTTCATCTGGGAAACGTGGAGATAAAAGACAGAGATTCAGACAGCAGCATCATCCCTGTGAGGATAAGATTTATACTTAAGTACTGATAGTCAGTGTGACACACGTTAAACAAATTTACAATCTTTCATCTTACATATGTAATGTGTGTTTTGATGTTTTTCCTTATAGATATAGCTTTTATTCGTAGTATTTATTTATTTATGATCACATTTTTGTTCATTTTTGGGCTCAAAGTTAGTCCTCCTGTCTTCAGCTGTCCTGTTATGACTAGTTGCATATTCATTGTAGTGAAATATAGTAGCTGTCCATCTATTTCCTGCAGCGTCAGGATGATCATTCCTAGCTCACCTCCTATGTGACAGGAGTACCAGGTGGCAATTTTATGAAATATATCGAGGCATCGTACTCCTCTGTGGTTAAACATCTAAAATTACCAGTCAGCATTAATGACCTTTTTAAAATGTTTAGACTCTCTGAAAGCAATTACATAATAGAATATAGACCATTAAATTAACTGTGAATGTGATAGTTGTAAAAATAAAAAGTTCGGCCAATTAGAGCTGAAATCAAAAAGGAATATCTAGTAAAGATGTAATAATTCCAGTTAATAATGTTGTACTGCTTATTTGAACTACTTGAAAGCTCTTTTCATCAAACTCAGGAGAAAAGGGCGTCACTGGGTTGCTGGACACAAGCATCCAAAAAGTACTAAGTAATTTAAGAAATTTTGTCAACAAGGGAATTCACGTTATCTGTCATCTTACTGGGTTTGAGCTGGACAGTGATCGAGATCTCCTCTTTTTCCTGCAGCCCAACAATCGCCACCTGACGGCGTTCTGCGAGCTGGTCGGTGTGACCTACCAGGACATGTCTCAGTGGCTTTGCCACAGGAAGCTGAAGACAGCCACAGAGACGTATATCAAGCCCCTCCCCCGTCTGCAGGCCACCAACGCCCGCGACGCGCTGTCCAAACATATCTACGCCAAGCTCTTCAACTGGATTGTGGAGCACGTCAACAAGGCTCTGATCACCAATGTCAAACAGCACTCCTTCATCGGGGTCCTCGACATCTACGGGTATGTCTGTGCATTGCTGGTCTGTGGGGGAGTGAGATTAATGTGAAAGAAGCAACTGTCTTAGTTTTTAGATATGGTACATTTGTCTGATTTGTCTGAATTTGTTAACAGACATTACAGTGCACTCCATGGTTTAATACACTAGTGAAGTAAATTGCACGGACTGTGCATAAGGACTAATGTTAGGAAATATGTGAAATAACATCAGGAATCATTTACCCAAGTATTAATGTGTTCATTTAACCAAGCAGGTCAGCTTTGTCAAAGATGTTCTCCAGTCCGTTGACTCCTCTGTTCTTCCTCGTTAGGTTTGAGACGTTTGAGATCAACAGTTTTGAGCAGTTCTGCATCAACTACGCTAACGAGAAACTCCAGCAACAATTCAACATGGTGAGCAGCATGTTTTGGATTACATTTACAGATGTGAGATGGTATTTTTAATTGTTTGATGGAAGTACGCAGCTAAATTTCCAACTCATTTGTGTGTGATCACAGCATGTGTTCAAGCTGGAGCAGGAAGAGTACATGAAGGAGCAGATCCCCTGGACTCTGATCGATTTCTACGACAATCAGCCCTGCATCAACCTCATAGAGGCCAAGATGGGCATCCTGGACCTGTTGGACGAGGAGTGCAGGGTACTTTTTCAAGCTTTTTGTGGCGTTCTTTCCAAAAAAAAACACACATTTCACATTTCACCTGCATTTGTTGGCAAGACAACAACTATCTTATCTTTTAACAAGAGTCTTCATTGGTGCTAAAACTAAAACTACACAATTACATAATTCTTGATGAGTTATGAATACTGTTAGTGGAATAAAAACTTTCTCGTATATGTATACAAGCAGAGGTTTGTGGGTGGTGGTGGAACATCTCAGTGAGAATCCTCTGTCCTTTCACACCCACGCTCTGCTTCACATTATTGTCAGTTGACCTGTCAGAGCCTCCCACCACACACTAGACCCGAGTCTCCAACACCCACTTTGACAGTTCATATCAAAGTTCACCTGCAGGAAGGAAATGCAGCGTTAAACAATGATCATAGTTTTAATTATTGCATAACAACTTCTTTCTTTTCAGTTTACACAGTGAAACTGAGCATTAGGTTCCTTTCATGCACTTTGGAGTTGTTGCAAAGCTGCTAATTGAATTTGTTAAGCTTTGATTCAGTTCAGTTTGATTGCATGTTGCTATTGGTAAAGTTTCACAACTTCCACAGAGCTGTTTATGATGCAGAGCGAAGCTTTGGTTGAATTGTCAGAGTTAATATTCTGGTTGCAGCTGTGTTGAACATACTAGTGTAGAGTAAAAACAGCTCCATATCTGCAACACCTATATACTTTTATTGCTCAGCCAAACAATGCTAACTAATCTCTCTGTGGCTCTGAACTACTGCAAGGTCATTTTACAGGTTGTTGACATTTGAGGTGGTCCACATTGCTGACATTTTTGAAGAGTTACTGTACATGATCAGAAAAAAAGAATCCCGTGAAAAATACCATCTTATTAAAAATGTTGTTTTTGTTGAGATGAATTATTACAGTGTGTTTACAGCAGCAGATGTTCTACACATCATTTCCTGATCATTTCCATTATGTTTTATCCCTTTCTATACCAGATGCCTAGAGGTTCGGACGATTCGTGGGCTCAGAAACTGTACAACACCCACCTAAAGACATGTTCCCTCTTCGAGAAGCCACGCATGTCCAACCGAGCCTTCATCATCCAACATTTTGCTGACAAGGTATAGTTTATTGTTACTTCTCTGTTGCTCTGACTCTGAATTTTGTTCCATTTAAAGCTAGAAAAGTAAAGGCATAGCAGGAAGTGGTTTGAAGGATTAGATGTTTGTGTTACAGTGTGCCTTTTTAGCTCAGTAGATAACATTTAGGAACAGATTGGCTGCAGAGGCTGCTGCAGTGCTGGTGTGAGATATTTTTAGGATAGCTGGAGGACGGATGACTTTTTAATGTTATCACTGTTTCACACAAAAAAGGCACTTTCGCAGTCAAGTGTTTAAGAGTGTTAGTGTGTGCTGCTGAAATTCACTTTGGTGGAATCAGATTCATGTCCTCTGAATCGCTGTTTGACACAGTGTTATTTTTTGATCCTCAATATAAGGTTACAGCTAAATGGGTCAAGGACTAATGCAGGCTTTCCCATGGGGGTCTCCTGACGTTAAAATGGGATCCCTAGGAAACATATCTGATCAAACATTTACAATGATTGATGTTTGCATTTTAAAAAGGAGCTTGCATCAGGAGGTTGGACTGTATATAGCCAACAGACCTGCAGACCTCACCCTAAACCTTTGGACAGTGTGAATACATGTGTTTCAGAAAGAATAATTAAAAAATCACAATATCCTGTCAGTGATGTAGAAATAATTAAACATTGGTTGGTTAGATAGGTGAATTTAAGACCTACAAGAATCTGACTTGGACCATAAATATGCAAGGGAACACAGGTAAACTGTTGTCTCTAATTAGAAATGATTGATCAGAAACTCTGTCCTCACAGTTTATTATAACACAAACTGTGCTCTCTTGTTGTCGAGCAGGTAGAATACCAGTGTGACGGTTTCTTGGAGAAGAACAAGGACACTGTAAACGAAGAACAGATCAATGTGCTGAAGGCCAGCAAGGTGAGGTGTACAAACACAAACACGTCTATCTTACACTACATAAAATCAGTCAAAGATAGACCCTACTGAGGCATTATACTGCAGATTGTGTAGAGATCCATTTGAACGCATTAGTGTAGAGATTTCAAAGTGCTATGAAGCGTCATCTCATGGAGAGCTGTGGCACCTGGTCTGTGTGGAAAAATATTGCTTACTGAACAGAAGTTGCACCTGGAGGCTCAGGGAAGCAGCGCCCTCCGCTGGTCATGTGAAGATAATGTTGACTCCAGCAGCAAAGACTTATTCTCAACCCAAGAGATTTATTTTCAGAGAGGTTTTAGTTTATTTACTCATAACAAAGCTGAACACACATTGGATAAACATGACCCACAGAGGACAGATGTCAGTGTGATTTCTGCTGTATTTTCCACTTAATGTGAAATAATTAGCAGAAAAGCACAACCAGACCTAAATAAATGCAGTGTTATCATTATTATTATTATTATTATTATTATTATTATTATTATTATAGTAAAACACATGTATGCACATTGACAATTTGCATACAACACAATCTTTCACAGTGATTTTACACCAGTTATGCAAACAGGAATTTCAAAAATATCACAAATAAAAGATACTATAACTTCTTATTTTATGCTTTCATTGATTCTGTAACATTAATGTCATTTTTTTTAAACAGCAAAATGCTATTGAACTGGAAAACCTCTCTACGCACACTAGCACACACACATACTATGCAGGAATTAACATCTCGTGTGTGTGTGTGTGTGTGTTAGTCCTGGTCGAGGATCAGTGTGTAAAACCCTCATGGGTCAAAAGGGACCTAAGCCTTTAAATCCTCGCTGCAGTTTTGGCTCCACACAAGCACGCACGCACACACACACACACACACAATGATGCAGTGTGTTTGTCCAAAATGCTCACAGTGACCTTCGACTATTCTCTTATAGACCTCAACAAGAGCAGAGCTGGGTAAGGGTTAAACTATCGTCTGCTCTAACCTCTAATACAACCACTTAACACACACACACAAACTCATGGACATATAGTCTGGATGTTGCCATGGAAATCAGTGAGACTTAAACAATTGGGATTAAATGGTAATGGCCTTTTAACAAGATTTAGTCTAATTAGGTTTTGTTTTAGTTCTCTGCTAAGCTTATCCCATCATTCCTGGTGTGAGTGTGTGTGTGTGTGTGTTTTCTAGCTAGCTACCTGATTGTTTGCTCATGTTTTTTTCTTTATCTGGCACACACTCATTTTATTTTCTGTATCAAACATAAATACTTGATGCAACAGTCAGAGAAAGAGTGAAAAAATTGTTTTGTAAATATTTTAACTATTTTCATTGTATTGCCATATAACACATCAACATATAAAGATGAGGAGACAGAATAGCTGCTGTACTAAAATTCAGAATATAAATAATTGTACATTTACTCAGCATAAGGCATTTAAACAGTTGTTTTTGACTGAATGAACAGAATATGTAACAATGAAGAATGTCTTAAGGGCAACACACACTGGCAGCATCTTGATGCATGTCATCTCAGGGGGATACACTGCTGTCCCGTTTCCCAGCGTTGATGCACATCTCTGGGGACTGCAGGACAGAACGGACCTACAGTAGTCGTCTAAAGCCTCAGCATACTCTGTGCTCCGGATGTCTGACTGGAGTCCAACAATTAAATATTCCTAATGCAGGCGATGCTTGAAACTGCACTGGGACCTACAAGACACACAGGAGTCTCACATTCAGGCCAACGTCTGCTTGCTAGTCTAATCAATACTGTGCATTCAAGAAATGCCTGATGCAGTGATTTCCCATGATGCACTGTGATCCCGGAGTTTGATCATAATGACAGCAGAGAAAATACCAGCCAGTCTTGGCATATTTCATACAGAGGCATACTTCATTTGTGATATGAAATGCATCCCAAAGTGTCGTGAGTTGGCTCTGAGTAAAAATCATCATCCCATCTTTTCATTACATTACTCTTCATCATTAGTCTGCCTGGTTTTATTTCCTTTTCGATTTGAATAATAGATGTTTATGGTGGATGGGGATGAGAATGATTTTGACCTTGAGCTTTTGGGTTGTTTGTTTTTTTTCTTTAAAGTTTGGGTGTCCGTTAACTTTTCCTTTTAATGTCATTGTGTTTCTGTGTTTGTCACTGTGTCTCCATATGTTGTCCATGTATGTTTGGTTCTGTCCTCATCATGACAACCCTTCCCTGCCAGCAGAAGGTAAACTGAGGCGTTCTTACAACGCTGGTCCGCCTGTAGCTCTTTCTTTAGCTCCTTTTATTTATTTTTTTTCTCCTTTATCTTTCCTCCTTCCTTGTCTATCTCTGGTTATTATCACTCTAACAGCACTGAGGAGATTGAAGTTGTGTGTGTGTGTGCCTTTGTTTGCTGCATGGGGAGCACTAAAGGCACTCTGGGAGGAGAAAAGGGGATTGGACATAAAAACAAGGGACAAAGGAAGGAGGGTATTTTTTATTTTTTCAGAATGATGCTGAGAGCGAGCAGCACGCAAAGCCTTTGTGGCTGTGGCTGTCCTGCTTAATGACGCTGGCAAGAGAAGCAGCATGGCACCGCTCTGAGCGCAGCAGGAGGACCTGACGCTGCGCACATAACAGCATCCTCCTCATATAACCTCACGGTTATATGGAACATATCTGATGTGTGTGTGCTTTACTAAAGGGCATACATTATACATGATTTATGTCATCAAGTCATATATGGCAACAGCATAATGTCATATATGACAGAACATAACCTTTTTATAACATTGTAACAATTCTCTGACTTTGAATGAGTTTAACAAATGCTAATCAACAAATCAAACACTTCACTTTCCAGCTGACTTTGTGTCAAAATGTTGAGATTAATTAACTCATGTGAAACTGTCACTACACTTAACAGACATTTATATTAAGTTGTATACATTTTTATTCTTTCCCAGAGAAAATAAGTCAAACTTGTGGCAAATGCTCAAAATGTAGCTGTCATCCTGCTTTGTGAGCCTATGTGCACTACGCAGTAAGAAAAACCCAAGCGCATGCCGTATAATAAATAATTATAATACATTTTTACTCACACGTATGTGATCTACAGTGATTGCGCTGAAGCTTAATTTAAGTTTATCCAGTGAGAAATGCTTTGTCTTGATCTAATTTTTCAGTAAATCAGTACTGCCTGCAGTGTCTCGTGCTGCCGTCAGCTGTTTGTGATTCTTATTGGGCTGCTGTTCCCAGTTTGACCTGCTGGTGGAGCTGTTCCAGGATGAGGAGAAAGCTACCAGTCCAACTGGCCAGGTCCCCGGGACCGGAGGCCGGACCCGCCTCAGCGTCAAACCAGAAAAGAGCCGCGAGACGAGCAGCAGGGAGCACAAGAAGACTGTTGGCTGCCAGGTTGATATTTCTCTCCAGTTAAGGTCTTATTTTTAGACTAATGCTGCAGATTTTGGCAGAAGTGAGTTTGCAGCACAGTTTGAGTTTTATATCCAGTCATATGCCTGCACATCAAACATCCATGATAGATATTTATAAAGGTGCCCAGGTGGCTTTAATTGCACAAAGGAAAGTTGATTAACTCTCAGGCATTTGGCTGAACATCAATATGTTTTATGTTCTATTTACAGAAACGCATTTTGTTTAAAAATTCACTGTGAAGGGGAAAAACTAGTTTATTTTATTGTCAGTTGTTGTGGCAGTCACATAAAAAATTTTTGAGAGGACTGGAAGGATTCGAAGCTTAATCCATTCTACAGATAAGAATGATCTCCATCCAAATATGTTTTAATATTGATTAAAAATGCTGCATGTGATTATAACAATGATGATCCGAAGCACATGCACTCAGCCTATATTCATAGTACAAAAGAGTTGATGACTACGTTTGAAGAATATTTAGCTTGAAGAATACTGATACCTCCTGGTTCCAGGAATATCACCAACTCAACGGCTTGTCTGTCAGGACAGATGAGCAAAGGCCAGAGTTCCAGTCCAATCTTGTATTATGGAATAGCTTAACTAGTTTATCTGATAACAGAAGAAAGGATAACAAAGGATGTTCATCTAGGCATCATAATTCCTAATTTCAATAATTATTACTCCAACAAAGGTAATTAAACTTCAAACACAGTAAACCTAGAAATGTAGAAATAACTGTCCCACTAATTAAACCTAATCAGTACAGCAAATAAACTACTAAAGCTGCTATAATTGCACTTTAAACCAAATGAAACTTACATATCATATACGCAGATCAAACTATTGGAGGGATGAGGCATCCACATGAGGCCAGCCAGTTTCTTTGTTCTTAAAAGTTTGCCACAGGTGAGCTGGCAGCCTATATTGATTCTGAGGCTCCGCCCATGCAGGAAGCAGTGAGGCAGGTAGAGGAAGGTTAGAGGGGGAGGGGATTTTCCACAATGTTGTTGATGATGATGATGATGCTCCTCTCTTGTAGTTTCGTAACTCTCTTCAAATGCTGATGGACACTTTGAACGCAACCACTCCGCACTACGTCCGCTGCATCAAACCCAATGACTTCAAGTTGGCGTTCTCGTGAGTCTGCATCCCATCTGTTTATGAAAAACTATGCATAATCTTAAGTGAATTGTTGTTCTGGGTTTTCTCTTTTTTTTCATACTCTCCATCATCTTAGCTCAGGTGTGACTCATGGTGGTCGTATTGATTGTGATTATTCGCTATTGGCAGGTTTGATCCTAAACGTGCAGTGCAGCAGCTCAGAGCCTGCGGTGTCCTGGAAACAATCCGCATCTCTGCTGCAGGTTTCCCATCCAGGTACCGATGCATCCCAGCAACTCTGCTCCTGCTTCACATAAAACCTCATATGTTTAGTATGTGTTGCCAGCTCATGCAGGGTTGACCTTATCTGCCATCTTCCATCACTCAAGCTGCATATGTTATTAGCTTGTATTTTAAAAACAATCTGGCTTTTCATGCTGGTCTGCTTAATGCATTTTTAGATAGTTTCACTGCTGGAAACCCAATAATTTGAGCAGAATGTATAATTAAAGATCCCCTCCAGACAAACAACATTCTGCACAACGAAGCTCAAACTTTCAAGTGAAGTAACAAAGAGCAAAAAACATTTATAGTGGAGGGAGACTTTAAATAAAAAAATACATTTTCTCAGCACAAACACACATCATGGTTCCTATTGGAATACTTGGAATATCATGAAATGTGAGAACGAATAAAAAGGAAAAGAATTCAGTTGTTTTTCTCCGTCAGTCAGGATGGGTTACATTACAGGAATATATCAGAATGCTTTTAACTGATCTAAACATGTATACAATTATGTGCTGTGGAGTAAACTGTGGCTCTCAGCAATTTCACTTGGGTAAAAATGTATTTGACAGAGAAAACTAAAGAATAAGATGTTTAGGTCACTGAAGTCTTATGTCTGGTTTTATTTGTGTGTCTCAGGTGGACATACCAGGAATTCTTCAGCCGTTACAGAGTGCTGATGAAGCAGAAAGACGTGCTCCCTGACAAGAAGTTGACCTGCAGGAACGTTCTGGAGAAACTTGTGCAGGTCGGACTATCAGGCTTTTTACCTTTCCTCTTAAAAATACCTCTTTAAACTTCAACAATAACAATTAAGAAATGTACTCTTATTTGTGTTGCCTACAGCATTTAAATCATTACTAGATTGTGAGTTTGGTTTTGCATTTTATTTGAGTTTATACAGTAAGTTTGTCTCTTTTTGTTCTTCTGATTGATGTCTTACTCCTGACTTCTGCTCTTGTCTTCCTTCAGGATCAGGATAAATACCAGTTTGGTAAGACCAAGATCTTCTTCAGGGCTGGCCAGGTCGCTTACCTGGAGAAGTTGAGGGCAGACAAGTTGCGTGCTGCCTGCATCCGCATCCAGAAAACCATCCGCTGTTGGCTGGCACGCAAGAAGTATCTGCGCAAACGCAACGCTGCCATCACCATCCAGAGGTTCACCAGAGGATACCAGGCCCGCTGGTGAGTGACCTGCACACCTCATCCTCACTTCAGAACAGCCAGACACAAGAGACATTTAACTTTTTTTGACCAATTTTATTACTTTAATGTCAAGACAATACAGGGTAAAATTATTTATTTTTAGGACTACTGTAATTAAAGACATATAAAGCTTTAATGGTAAAATTTTCAAGTAATGTTAAAAGCACACACACAGTTAATATCAAAGAACAGAAACTTACCTTCGCTTGTCTCTCCTCAGCCTGGCCAAGTTTCTGCGTCGCACTCAGGCAGCCACCATCATCCAGAAGTACCAGAGGATGTGCGTGGAGAAGAAACGCTACAGGCAGAAGCAGGCTGCCGCCCTGGCCATGCAGACGATCCTCAGAGCTTACATGGCCCGACAGAAGTATCAGGCGGTAAGACAGACACACACTCACACAAAATACTCATCTTAACTGGTCTTTGTATTACTAAGTCCTGAAATCCAGTCTTTCCTAAAACTACAAGAAATAATCTGAAAACATCATTACATATCCAGTAAAAATGAACAGATTTCAAGAATTTTGTTGTTGATATTGGTGCAGTTATTTGCCATATTCTTATTTCATCTCACTGACACTCACTTCAACAAAAATCCTTTTTCTGCTTTTAGATTAATTGGAAATATCACAGAATGGATTATTGAGTTTATAGTTAAATCCAAAATTATTTGACGCTGTGAGAGATCCGCATTAGCTCTAATCCCTCTCTGCCTCCCCATAACTGTTTCTGTCTCTGTCTGCAGCTGCTGCGGGAGCACAAGGCGGTGATCATTCAGAAGCACGTTCGGGGCTGGTTGGCTCGATGCTGGTACAAGCGTTGCCTCGTCTCCCTCGTCTACCTGCAGTGTTGCTTCCGCAGGATGAAGGCCAGGCGCGAGTTGAAGAAGCTGAAGATCGAGGCTCGCTCGGTGGAGCACTTCAAGAAACTCAACAAAGGCATGGAGAACAAGATCATGCAGCTGCAGAGGAAGATCGACGAGCAGGTGAGATTCACTTTTTCTGCTTTCCCTTGCTTGTTTTTTACTTTGTCTTTAACTATTGATTTATTTTTGTCATTTGGGATGTCTGACTATCTTGTTTGATCTATCCAACGCCTCCAGAACAAGGACAACAGGTTGATCAGCGACAGGCTAGCTGGTCTAGAGACTTCCTACACAGCAGAGAGCGAGCGGATGCGTGGCGAGCTGGGCCGACTGCGCGGGGTGGAGGAGGATGCCAAGAACAAAGGCAACCAGGTGAACTCCCTGCTGGAGGAGCTGGAGAAGCTGAGGAAGGAGCTGAGTGCCACGCAGCAGGAGAAGAAGACCATCGAGGACTGGGCACAAACCTACAGGGACGAAATGGAGAAGGTTAGATGGGATCCACATTCACAGCTGCCCATATACACATTGTTGTCCTGATCCTCTCCTCATGTAGAGTGAATGCACAGTAATGTTCCTCTCCTCTACTTTATGTGTGTCTTTCTCTCTCTTCTTGTCTTTGTTTGAGATCAGAGAAGTTCACTCTCAATTTACTGAACTTAAATCATTCCTGAGAGGTCGACTGTATATTAGAAACCTTCTCCTCAAACCTCCTCTGTTGTGTTTCTTCCTGTTAGTTTTTTTTACAAAGACCTATTACATTAGCTTACGGTCAATTGAACTTGCTCCTAACGAGTAGAATCTCCCATAGAATACTTGAAATATACATCACAAAATATGTTTTGCATACATATGGCTATTGGCATCAGAGGCAAACGGTTTTTCCCCAATTTAGGAGCCACAGAGAACAAGGGGGAGATGGGCATGTGGTGGGCTCAGAGGGCAGAGATGCCCTGGGGCAGGTGAGCACAGGAGATAGAGTAGTGTGTCAGTGTTTTAGCCACTGTGTGTGTGTGTGTGTGTGCACTCTCTGTGTTTTTCTTTCTCTTTTCAGTGTTTTTGTTTAGCTTTTTTTTTTTTTAGCATTCCTACATGGTCTGTGTTTGAGAGCTTGAAAGTCGGAAAACAGCCAAACTGAATGGAGAGATTGTTTCAGACCCTTAACTACTCTGTCCAGACAATTGCACGCTTTGACCTTGATCCTGATCTGAAAGACCTTCAATCTCTAAAGTCTTTATTGAAGAAATCTCATAACATGACATTCCAGTCCAACTAGATGAATCTCCAAAACGTCAGCTCTGCGGTTGGCTTGTAATTTAAGTCACTTATTGAACTCTGTGAGGACATTACGCTTTCAATCAATAATTGAAACTTTATGTCTTTGCTTTGTTCATCATAATCTTCTCTTGAGACTTGAGAGTTATAGTAATGTGTTAAATAAGCGAAACAAGCGGGTCAGTCGAATTGTTGTAGTTCTGCTTCACAGTACCAGATTTACACAAGACATCATTTAAGGATCATATTTTTCTGCATGTGTTTCTATGTGTGTGTTTAGATGGTATCAGAACTGAAGGATCAGAATGGTTCGCTGAAGAAAGAGAAGGACGACTTGAACAGATCGATTCAGGAACAGAGTCAGCAGATGACAGGTACGCAAACATCACCACATAAATCACACAGTCGGCCTGCAACACATCCGTCCAGACATACTGAAACATTTAAAAATCTCCTAAACTATATACTTTAAAAAATTGTTTCTTCTTCATGTTTTATTCTTCCAGAGAAAATGGCTCGTTTGATAGCAGAGGAGACTCAGCAGCTGGAGACGGATCTGAACGAGGAGCGATCTCGCTACCAGAATCTCTTGACAGAACACCTTCGCCTCGAGGAGAAATACGACGACCTGAAGGAGGAGATGGCTCTATCCTCGGTGAGGAGCACACGCACAAACAACTGTTCGTTACTTATGAGAGACGTCTGTATCCATGTGCACAGTCAGACACATTTCTATACTGACATTTCAGCTTGTTAAACATGTTATTCATTTTGTCATATTTCTTCTCAACATCAGATTTGCTTTCGTCTGCAGGCGCAGCAGCAGTAATTTGAGTTCACTGGTTTTCTAAACGCTGATTTTCCCTCCCATTTGTAGAACGTCTCCAAGCCTGGCCACAGGAGAACAGACTCCACCCACAGCAGCAACGAATCAGAGTACACCTACAACTCAGAGTACGCCGAATTGGAAGAAGGTTCCCGTGCCGCCGAAGTAAGCAAATCTGCGTTAAATACATGCTCTTTCAATAAAAGGAAAAATACAGTCACATGGTTAAAGTAAAGCATCGTTTTAAATGCAGTTTAAGTTGTGGATCAGCAACTTAGTGCTGCTGCTGCAAAAAAAAAAAAAGCAACTGCGTTTATGCCTTTTCATGTAAACACTGACATTTAAATACTTTTCACATGGGGAAGAGGCTTTGTCCTAATATTTACATGTCATGCAGGATGTGACACGAGGAATAGACACCCCACTTACCCTCAAGCTGCAGAAGCGTCTTACAGAACTGGAGCAAGAAAAGCAGTCGCTGCGCAACGAACTGGAAAACAAAGAGGAGCAGTTCCAGCGGGCTAGAGCCAGGGTACACAAACATACATATATATATATATATATATATATATATATATATATATATATATATATCACTTTATTAATAAATTATATAAGTTATAAGCCTTGTTTTAGTGTTAACCTACAGTAAAGGATTGTAAACACAGAGTAATACTAGGTTAGTGCCTAATGAAAAGCTCTTTAATACCATAATATATACAATATATTATATTATTTTAATATAATAGAAGGCTTTTCATCATTATGTGCATCATTAAAGATCACCTCATCACCATGATTTGCTCCTTGTTTTAGGATGATGCAGAGTTTAAAAAGGCTCGGGGGGCTGAGCTGGAGTACGAGTCCCTCAAGGTAAGTTGTCAGAGGGGAGCAAAGTAGAAACGTTGCCACACTCTAACTTGATAACATACAACTTTTTATAACTTTACAAAACCAGACAACATATTTCATGACCGTAACCCCGACCCCTTTCACCTCTCAGCGTCAGGAGCTGGAGTCAGAGAACAAGAAGCTGAGACATGACCTGGCAGAGATGAGGCAAAGCCTGCTGGGTCACCCAGCTACAGGCGCCGGGGCACCGGGCTCTCCAGCTTACAAGGTGCTCTTGGATCAGCTCAACGCTTCCTGTGAGGAGCTGGAGGTCCGCAAGGAGGAGGTGCTGATCCTGCGCTCCCAGCTGGTCAGCCAGAAGGAAGCAATGCAGCACAAGGTAGCAACAACATTTTACTTCCTGTGTGTCATCAGTGTTCGGAGAGGGAAAGTACATCAGCATGTTCATCACCTTTGTTCAACGTGACTTCATTATAAAATACAGCAACCAGAAAACGACTCGTAATTATCCACATTTAAATTAACATTTGGGAACAGTGGTCACATGGTGCCACCATTTTTTGACAAGCGTTCATCGTAACCAGAGAAATATGAAGGTAGATGTTGGTAGATAGTATCACACTTGCTTGTTTCCACCTTCTGACATGTGTGTGTTTTCACCCCTGTCTGTTTCTCTGTTTGTCTGTTTGTTAGCAAGATATCCCAAAATGAAACAAAGGGATTTGAAAATTTTATGTTTCATAAATAATTCTTATACTGTGGTCATGTACTCAAAGAAAACCTTAAGATCAAACACTTTCTATCTTTCATCCATTTGTTTCTGAAAGACAATCGATGAACAAAACGTTACTTGACATTTGATTGATTTTTGGGTCAAAATTAAATCACACCATTGTTCACACTTTATCTAGTTAATGTTTTCACTGTGTTTAACTCTCCTGTCTCCACCTTCTCTCCTCCATCCACGCTCTCCCACAGGATGAGAAGGTACAGTTAAAAACTGCATCATGCATGAATGTTTGACACTTTTTTGTGGTGTCTTGTCTTGTTTATACAGTAAAACCTCCTTAGATTGACATTTTGATTTTTAAGAGGCTTTACTTTTTCTAGAATGGAAAAACTTCCTCTCCCTCTGTCACCGCTGTATTACTTTTTCTACCTCCACGTCCTCAATGAAACAAGTTAACTCTTGTTCTCCAGGAGGGAAAGTGGTTAAAACAAAGAATTACAATGGAACACAACTGCAAAACTTTGAACATTAAACTATTATCACTCCACAGCAGCTGCATTGGCGATGCTGCCCGCTGATGTATCTGCACACAGTTTTTGGCTGGACCACAACAGCTCTATAAACGCCGCAGTCTGTGACTGACTGAGTGATGAAGTTACACCATTCGTCGGCCGAATGCTGCCACTTCCTCTATCCGTTTCAAATTAAAAGCCCTCTAGTGATCTTGTTGTTTATCAGCCTCGTGAGAGCAGGTATCGGCCGATACCGATTATCTCAAAATACCATACATCGGCCCGATCAATCGGCCAACTCATTAATGACTCGACCACTAGATCTGACACAACCTCAGCGTTCTTACTCAGAGGCTTCACATACAGACTCAGTCTGTAGTCTGATCATTTCATCTGTCTCGTCCTTTGCCAGGGTGAATGTATTTTATATTTGTTGTCACTAAATATCACTGACTGCTTACTGGCCATTTTGAACACAGTCTATGATACATTGTGGCTTGTGGATAATGTGAATTTGTCATTTTAAAACAGATTTAAAGTGTTTTCTGAATTCATTTCAAATAAGCACTTTTTTTCAGATACAGTTAGCTGCCCTCAGTTCAAGAGAATTCAAATTCTTAAAAACAATTCAAAGTTGATTAAATATTGAATTAGTATCACAAACAATGTTTGGGCTGCCGTTGTATTGACACATATTGAAAAGGGACTGACTTCACACTGCTGGGCAACTTTGGCACTTGACATATAGTGTAGATATACTGACTTTAAGAAAATTGTCCTCATATGAAGCTGTTGCACAGAGGTCACACGTAGCCCTGCTCAAACACTTTGATCACTTTGATCACAATTGACCTTTATTCCCCTCTACTTATCAGCTGATGCTCAGCTCTCAGCACTGTCAGGCCCTACGACAGCACCCATTGTCTCTTGAAAGCTAGAAGAAGAGGCCACCGCTGTGAAGTGATGTTCCCAGTAGATGGACGGCTGTCGCTGAGGCATCATTTGATGGCTTGTCACTGTTTCAGCCCGAGGCTCGTAATGGCTGATGACTGTCAGAGCAAAAGGACAGTCGTAGCCAGCAGATACACTGATGCTGGCAGGGAGTCAACAACACACACGCTGACTGCCCACAGCAGTGTGAACTCACATTAATGAAACCATTAACTTGATTCCCTTTATTCATACACCTAAACTGTATAAAAACCCTCACCTTGATGGTTTATGATGCAGCATTACAAGCAGTTGTAGCAGCCAGGTTACTCTTTCTCTCTCCCATCCATCTGTTTTTCTTATTATGATTAATGCCAATATTCTCCCTCTCTCTTTCTCCCTCTCTTGTCTTTCACAGGAGACCATGACCGAGCCGTCTGTCTATGTTGAGGATGTGTCCAAACTGAAGGACGCTGATGAAATCAAACAAGCTTATATCGGCCTCAAAGACACCAACAGGTACTTTGTCACAGCCCGTGTCTTCATCTCTATCAATGTTGAATTCACTCCCTTCCTAATCTTACACCATCAGTCTTCCTTTGTCCAAATTTCATATCTTACGGAGCACTAGTTCCATCATATATATGTATATATTTCCATGATGTATGTCCAAGAAATGTTTGTGAACGCTGCCTTGTCCTGTGCAGATCTCCTAGGTTCATGTGTAAGCCGCTGGAAGTCAGTGATCTCCTGAGTAGGCTCAGGTAACCGATGAGACGTGGCCTATGCATCATGGAACAGAGCATGCATGGCCACGCTGTCGCCCAGCTGGGTTGAAAGGGTTACAAAGGACTGATATTACTGTAGCTGAAATAGCTGATTCCACGTCGTAGTGCTGATGAAGGCTTGAGTAGCTTTGCGTGGCGTTTTCTGACCTAACAGCATGTTGAATAATGCAGCAGCTCTAGCTAGAGTTTTCTTCTTCTTATGCTCTAACAGAAGATGTATGTTCACCAGTATTTACTGATGTCAAGGGGATTTATTTGGCTTTCAAGTCGAGTTTTGTGAGTTGTAGGTTTGCATGTATTTTAATAGTTCAGCATGAACAAGAACAGAGTCTCTTAAGCTGAAGTCCAAGAGTCAAAATAGTCTCTGGTGTTCCTAAAAAAAAAAAAGATACCAAGATGTTCTCAGTGGCTTCAACAGCTCTGGTCTGTGTTTGGAGATGCTGAAGAACTTCGCAGCGCAGTATTTACAGAATGTGTGGCATGAAAAGCATGGAGACGTCTGAGCTAAAAAGGGGATCTAATGTTCAGCTGTTGTTCCACCTTTATTAACATGTAGATATTTAGAAGTGACTTTGCAGTGGTGATGCAGCAGGTTTGAGGCCTCCTGACTCAGCTTCATGGAATGAGTTTAACATGAATCCTGCATGAAAGCCCATTTGTTTCATTGTTTGTTAAAGCAGAGATGCACAGCACACTCAGAAGGAATTGTATGTTAATACACAGAAATATTTTTTCTCAGAGTACCCACCACTGTGTGTTTAATCTACTTCAATCAGTAGCCAAAATATTGCAGACATGTAACAGCAGACAATGAACCATTTTACTAAAGCAACAATGATGAAACTCTGAGCAAAACTACTGTGCATCACTGCCCTTGTCTCTCTGTTTCTCCCATGTTGCTTCATTTGTTGCTTGTAACCTTCTTTGTTCACACTCTGACGTTAGAGCTCAGTCAGTAGATCTCATTAAATGCAGGAACAAACTCATTCACTTAGTGATACTGGTATGAAAAGCTGACTAATCTAAGCATACAGTAGAGAATAAACAGTACACAGCAGGCTACATGTAGACAAGAGAGGATTCTACCTCTGTTGTAATTAACAGTGAAATGACACAGAAAACAGTTGTTCCCAGCTGGATTGAAATACATTGAATCAGTTTTGGAAGTAGTTAATATTAAAGGCAGATTTGCGTTATAGTGTTTCCCTTTTAATGGCATAGAAAGTTTCTATTTTTAGGGAGAAAGTTTTCCTCCACAGTGACGTTCAGAACATCTCAAGCTCCAGATAATATAGCTCCACAGTCTACAATCATAGAGGACGGTAGTTCTCACAACACACACACACTAACATGCCGACACTTCAGATGAAAGTCCTTCACATTGTCTGGCTATTGTCCATCCACCAACCGCATTTTCTTTCTTTTTTTTTATTTTTTCCATTGTGCTTTTCATGTTCCTTTGTGTTGTGTGTCGGTCAGATCCGCTGCCCCAGACTTCCATAAGCTGAACGAGGACGGAGAGCTGTGGCTGGTTAATCAGGGCTTAAAGGAGACCATCAGGTGTAAATGTGTTTCAAACACAAGTGTGACTTTCGAGCACGATACGTTTGCCTTTTCACAGGAAAGGATGTGTGCTGCTTTGTTACTTTCCTCACATTGTTTCTTTTATATACTTTATTAGATTTTTATCTCTATCTAATCTATTTATTTTTTCCAACAGGACAGTTTAGGACATGTAGGACTGCATGTGATGTAGTCTTTGCTAACTTTTCAAATATTTAGAAGTTGGTTTTAATGCTTAAATATAAAAACATAAATGACTACTTTGGCACTAATATGGCTGAAGGGGTCATTATATTGGGCATTGAAAGTTACTGGAAGAGTTTGAATGTCATACCGTCCACTTTGGTACTAATAATATTTCTGGCAGGACAGAAGATGAAGTTTTTCACAGTTTTGTTCTATTCTCTCAGATGCTGCATAGTAACATTTATACAGGCTTTGTTTTTATGAAGTTATTATTTTATTATTCATAAAACTGTGCAGAAGGGGTCTTTTTTACTCTTTTACTAACCGTTTGTTACTCACTAATAATAACCTGTGTTTACTAGCTAAGTCTATATAACTTCAGCGTCCTCTGAAGAGCATGTTTTAAATATCGCTGTTGTTCCACTTCTGATACTAGATGGATTGGATTTGCCAGTTGACTCGTTGTGTTTCATCACTAACAGCTTATGGCAGATACAGCACTTGCCATTGCTTCGCTTTAAACTATTACATTTGTTTACTCTTTCCTTTGCCAACAATTTCTTGCTGCTGTTGTTGGTTTACTATTTGCAAAACTGATCGATACAATCTGAAGTTATCAAACTAGTGTTAAATTGTAGAGCTACCTCTTTTTTTTGCTGACCCTGACCTCTGAAAACACTTTGTTGGCTAAGGTTCAACTTCTTAAGAAGCATCCACTTTGGTTTATCACTCAAAAATGCAGAGGAGAGTTATTGACTCAGCAGAAAAAACCTTTCAGAGAGGCTGAGCTCTGGGCTGCTGGTAGAGTCTGCAGAGCATGCTGCTGTCCTGCGTCAACACACTGTGATGGAAACCTCAACTTCTCTCATTTGTCCCACACTGGAAGTCTCTTACTGTCTTTCTTTCTCTTCCTTACACTATGATGCTAATTTTTTTTTCCTTCCCTTCTCCCATCTGTGCCCTCTGTCTCTTACTCCCTGTTATTTCATCCCCACACTGTGCATCCTTCACATCCTCTCACTTTCCTCCTTCTGCACACTCCTCTTCATCCACCCTTCTCCTCCCGCCTCTGGTCTCACCCCCCCCCTCCACCCCAGGTTACTGGAACACCAGCTGCAGACTCAGCGGAGAAGTTACGATAATGAGGTGGAGGCGCTGCGCGGTGAGCTGCAAAATGTCAAGGAGGAGAACAACCGTCAGCAGCAGCTCTTGGCACAGAACCTCCAGCTACCTCCAGAGGCCCGAATCGAAGCCAGTCTGCAACACGAGATCACCAGGCTCACCAACGAGAACCTGGTACGCTGCAACACGCACACAGATACATGCAGGTTAAGGAAGGCCAGTAGCACTTTTTCTCCAATTAAAGGTGAATTTTATAGTCAAAAAGTCAAAGGCTTTTCATATCTAGTTGCATTGACATTTTAAGATACCATGTACATTCAACAATGACAGCTCTAGCTCATGTAAAGATGAATTTGGTCAATCTTGAACTTATATGCACATATTCCTTCCAATTACAGCAAAAAGACAAAGATAGCGATGCGTCGTTTGTATCAAACCGTTTAGCTTAGTGAAATGATTTCAACCATCAAAATGACTTGAATGCAAATATATAACTTACATAACCTGGAATTGTCAACCTGGAACTGTCCAGATATGGTAAGATTAGTGTCTGTCATAGTCCTTCATGCAGATGGGACATAAGAAAAATCCATCAAAAAAAAGATTTAAAAAAAAAACAGCCACCGTATACAGTATCGCTGTGTCACACACACTCATTTGTACGGCTGGTATCACCTGACAGGAACTCTTGGCTGACGACCCCACAGCATCCCGAGAGGCTCGAGTCATCATTTTACGACGGATGGTTGTATGTAGAGACAGCGTGTGTGCATGTGTGTGTTTTGCATGTGCGTCAGATCTAACAGAAGTTGTGTGTTCTGGGTGAAAATAGCGCTGAGCGTGGCTCTAACTCTCTACAGCAGTGCCCTCTAACTCACAGCGGAGCAGCTCTGCACCTTTTTCTCTCTTCTAACAGCGAGCCCTGCAACTCCTCTTCCTCTTCTGAGAAAACAATCAGCTCAGCAGCTCTCGTGTTGATTTGAGACCATCCTGCCCTCCTCTTTGTTTGTTTGTTTGTTTGTTTCCCAGACAGAGCTGAATGAACTTACATGTTTCACTTTTTTCCTCGGGAATTAAAAAGCTTTCTATTATTATATATTTTAATTTGTTATTAATCAGTGCAAAGCCATTGTTTTTAAAAAGGATTGGAGTTTTTTCTTTTTACCACTGGAGGGCGACAGTGTGAAGAAGTCTGAGTCAGACAAGGTTTGCCATTTGTCCTCACTGTTCTCTCTGTCTTGTCTCTCTCTTTTTGTCTGTCTGTCTGTCTCTCCATCACTCCATCCCTCGACCCGCTTCAGGATCTGATGGAGCAGCTGGAGAAGCAGGACCGAACCATCCGCAAGCTCAAGAAGCAGCTGAAGGTTTACTCCAAGAGGATTGGAGAGATGGGAGGTACGGGAGATATCATCAGTCAGCAAAAGCTTCATCAATTTGTTGTGTTTAACTGAACTGTGTACCTTTTATATCACCTGACCATCATGTCTTGTTTCCCAGCGGGTCAAGCGGAGGGCCAGACGTCGCCAGGACAGATGGTGGACGAGCCCATCCACCCGGTCAACATTCCTCGCAGGGAGAAAGACTTCCAAGGAATGCTGGAGTACAAGAAGGAGGATGAGCTCAAATTAGTCAAGAACCTCATCCTTGGTAAGAACTAGTAAAAAAAAAACAAGTAACCTGAACATCAGATTTAAGTAGGAGGTGAAAAATACACTGAGTTTCAGTCATTTTTAAAACCCATCATAATCCAGGGCTATGTTCAAAATGAAGGGTTTGTTGGAAATCTGAAACACGTCTCTTCTAAGTGATAGCAGAAACTTTTCATCTAATGTCGGCCTCAGTCCATCACTGAACCCATGTCTCCTCCGTCTCTTCAGAGCTGAAGCCTCGAGGCGTAGCAGTGAATCTGATCCCAGGTCTGCCTGCCTACATCCTTTTCATGTGTCTGAGACATGCAGACTACCTCAACGATGACCAGAAAGTCCGCACTCTGCTCACCTCTACCATCAACAGTATTAAGAAGATCCTAAAGGTTCGTATATATGCGTGTGTGTCTTGTGTGTGTACTGCAGTGGTGCTTACAGAAAAAGAAAGGTGATCACTGTTGAAATTCTAAAGGGAGGTTTTTAGTGTTGAGATTAAGTTTGTAGTCTGATAAATCGAGTTGGTTCACTGACTGCTGTGTGTTCTTCTTCCTGTCAGAAACGAGGAGATGACTTTGAGACCGTCTCCTTCTGGCTGTCCAACACCTGCCGCTTCTTGCACTGTCTGAAACAATACAGCGGAGATCCGGTGAGATTGACACACTCACTAGAAAACAGTATATACACACTCAGTCAGTTCAAAAAGACAGACAGTATTTTTGAGTAAACTTGTATTTATTTATATGAAAAAAGTCATAGATAGAATTTGGATATTGTTTTAATTGAATTGTTGGGGAATGTTGACAAAAAATCCTATCCACCTCACACAAAAATTATTTTACATGTTTTAACTTGTATCTGTGTGTGTGTGTGTGTGTGTGTGTGTGTCTCAGGCCTTCATGAAACACAACAGTCAGAGGCAGAATGAACACTCTCTGTCCAACTTCGACCTGGCAGAGTACAGACAGGTGATCAGCGACCTGGCCATCCAGATCTACCAGCAGCTGATTAAATGCATGGAGAACATCCTGCAACCCATGATAGGTGTGTGCTAATGATAATAAGAACTGCTCGTGTTTGTTTATACACATGTATTTCATGTGCATGATACTGTCACTTACTATACAAGTGTGATCCCTGCAGTCTCCGGCATGCTGGAGCACGAGACCATCCAGGGCGTGTCAGGGGTGAAGCCCACAGGTCTCCGTAAGCGAACGTCCAGCATCGCAGACGAGGGCACCGACACCCTGGACTCCATCCTGCGGCAGCTCAGCGCCTTCCACTCCACCATGTGCCAGCACGGCACTGACCCCGAGCTCATCAAGCAGGTGGTGAAGCAGCAGTTCTACATCATCGGAGCCGTCACCCTCAACAACCTCCTGCTGCGCAAGGACATGTGCTCTTGGAGCAAAGGCATGCAGATCAGGTAGGATTGCTTGATGTATTTTTATTTCTTTTTCTGTGTTTTGTTTCTTGTCATGTCCACCTTACAGATGATGTGTGTTTGTGTGCAGGTACAATGTGAGCCAGCTGGAGGAGTGGCTCAGAGACAAAGGTCTGATGACGTGTGGAGCCAAGGAGACTCTGGAGCCTCTGATCCAGGCTGCTCAGCTGCTGCAGGTGAAGAAAAAGACTGATGAGGATGCTGAAGCCATCTGCTCCATGTGCCTGGCCCTCACCACTGCTCAGGTAAACTGTCCTGTTTCTCGTTACACCACATTCACATAAACCAGACCAGAACTAAAGAATCCAGTTACAGCCTTCACACAGAAGAGTACTCAGTGCCAACTAAACTTTAAAGCTTGAATTGAAATTATTCTTGAAATAGCCTCCACTCCAGTCTCGTTATGAGAAAACTCAGCCACTGTAGGTAAAATGTTTGGGTTTTTTTTGTTGTTGTTGGAATAAACTTTCTTTGTGACTTCTCCCAGATCGTGAAAGTCCTGAACCTCTACACTCCAGTCAATGAGTTTGAGGAGAGAGTGTCAGTCGCATTCATACGAACCATACAGGTAATATACTCTAGAAATATCAATACAACACTTGTTTCTGTACATATTATGTTATGTAATCGATATATAAACATGAAGGAGCTTATTTTAAACCACCTGATGATTACATTCAATTTTGAGAGTAGCCTACAGTGTTATGAGTGATGTAAATAAGATGAGTCTCTTAAATGAGATATCCACCATTTGATGGTTATACCCACAAAACACACAGCACAAATTAAACCTAGTTATTGTTTGTTCATTTTCAAATAATAGTGAGGAACATTTTATATTTTTGAATGTACTATCCTGACCTTCAGCCAGTTATTGGTTTTTCATGTGTTTCACTATAAGGAACTTGAAGGGTTTTTGAGATGAGATCATGTCTGCTATCATTCTGTCAAATTTACATTATTGCTGAGTGGTAAAGTAGTGCATATTTCAAATTTTTACAACTGTATCGTCAAGAAACAATAACATAACTTTTTTTAACACTACAAGCAGGTCTGATCTTCATTGTACAGTATTATTGGACTCAAGCAAGTTATGAGTCAATGAAAACTGACTCTCATACCTTAAAGGTAGAGTCAGTCATTCTGGAGAAAGATTGTTGATATTTGAACTAAACACCCAAACAAATACACCCCTCCCTTCATGCTCCTTAAGACGCTCGGTCCCCCAGATTCATGGACATGCATTGCCAAGGCAACAACCAAAAGAGAAATATGGTCAGGGATGTGTAAGATTTTTTTTCAGCGCACACATAGGTTAGACAGCTAGTGGACCGTGAGGAGTATTCACTGAATTTGACAAATAGTGTATTGGATTAGAATCGCTGACTTTACCTTTAAAGCAACACTGCGGGATTTGAAAATTCGTCACTTTGTTGCCATCTAGTGGACACATAAAGAATGACACAGTGATGGTCTGCCATGAACTCATGTCATCTGAATAATTTGAAAGATGCTTTGACAATTCTATGAAAAATGTACACAAAGTAATTTAGATGAAATGAATGAAAAACAGCAACTGCCTGGCAGGTGGGAAAAACAGTAAAAAAAAAACTAAAACACTGCAGGATGCTCTGAAAAACAGACAGTAAGAATAGAAAAAGTCCTTAATATTTGTATTAAAGGGGCTAAAATGTGCTTCAGTCCCTTGATGGATTGAAACCATAAATCTTTGACGTTCTTTTAAAATGGAAATTGGCTCATTAATTTAAATGAAATTGTGATATATACTCACTGTTTCCATCTTTTTTCTCTCCTCTCTTTTCCTTCAGACTCGCTTGCGGGACCGTTGTGAAACTCCGCAACTGTTGATGGACACGAAAATGATTTACCCAGTCACCTTCCCATTTAACCCTTCCTCTCTCGCCCTGGAAACAATCCAGATCCCAACATCCCTCAACCTGGGATTCCTAACCCGTGTTTAAACCAAGCACCCCAGGGATGGCTCTGAGCCGTGCAGCATTTCAGGCTGAGTGGCCACAGTCAGAATTGAAAGATAATAAAAAAAAATTTGAGCATCACCAACACTCCTAAATTACTGTTTTTATTATCAAAATTTGTCCAAAAAAACCCTGAAAAGTGTCAAAGAGCCGTATCAATTTTCATTAGAATGAATGGGGTGCCATCTTGAAACACGGTATCCAGTTCTCTTAAAGTTTCCCTCGTCTAAACTGAACACACACACATAACATACAAAATTACACACACGAATGCCACCACCATGCTGAACTTTCAACATGCATCTGTACAATACATACATCTCCTCAACGCCCACGTGTACGCCTACACTACGTGCACCTTTTCTCTTACAAAATGCACAGATACACAAAGCGCCCACGTTCGCCACCACTAGTTTAAATCTGGCTCTAAAACGCCACCATCTATCCACTGCTTGTATAAACGCCTGCCTCTTAGAGAAGCCACAGGACCAGATCAATGCCTCCAGTACCCGCTCTCTGCCCCCCTCTGGGTCTGTCCCAGAGGTCATGACCCCATGCCATCCCCCCGATCTTTCCTCTGTGTCAACTAGTTGTTAAAGTAGTTCTTCTTGTCATCGTCTATTCTCCAGTGGTTATGTATCTACTGATATTCGAGAGCAGTCCCAAAAGGAGGTTTCAGACTTCAGGACAAGGAACAACTTGGCGAGTTGTTGTCCAGTTTGATATGTTGGCTCTCTACTTAATAGTCAAAGTCAAATCAAAATCCCAGTATGAAGCCAGTTGACTGATATCGCACTAAAGTTAGCTCTCTCCACCCCATGTTGACGTAACCATGGACCAGGCTGTGTTCTGTATATCGTCATTTTACTCTCTGAACACAGCCAAGTCAAGACAGAACTCATTGTCTGTACTATATTATTTATATATGTATTAATATGAATAATATATATCATGTATTTTATTTATTGCATATACCTCCGTCCCCACCCTCCCCTTTTAAGATTAGAAGCTTTCTCTTGTCCGATGTGAAGGATGGGACCATCATTCCCAAGACGAACGGTTTTTGTAAAGACAGTTTTAGTTTTAGTTCCATTGTAGACTGTTTATGTCAATATCAGGTAAATGTAGTATAGTTAAACGAGTGTCGGCGCAGATGATCATTTGTTAGCTCATGTATGGCAGTCTTATCTTTAGAGACGTCGCTTTGTCATGTTTATCCTGCAATTCTGGCAGATGAAGTGTAGCGCAGGTTTTAACTGAGGAGAGATGAATAAGGTACAAGGTTCAAACTCTGCGGAGGGGTTTAACCTGCTTCAATCTATACTGTTTACAGCTGAGACCAGAGCTGAGTGTCACAGGGAACACAATCACTCACACATGAACACTACAGTACAAACACACACACACATTACCCTCCACTTACTGCTGATCACTGAGGGGGTTGTTTTGCGCTTTCTTCTATTTGTCTTCTCTGGTCAGAGCTTTGTTTGTTTTACTCTTATTATCAGTGTGAAATTATTTATTTCAGTATTCAGTGAAACTGCTTATGCTGCCATCTTGACCAGGACTCCCTGGAAGAAGAGATCTTGTATCTCAATGGGACCTTCCTGGCTAAATAAAGGATAAATAAAATAAAAAATAAAATGTTTATCGCAAAGCCATGTGTCACTGAGCAGAGCGCACAGAAACTGTTTCTCTCGAGTTGGTTTTAGAGAGTTTGCCTCAAATCTATTCAGCTTTACAAACAATGTTTTCTGCTTTATTCACTAACACTAACTGCAGTTTTTTGGACTGATTTCTGTCATGTCTCCCACCTGTCCACCCTACTGTGTGCCTTTCCTGTTAAAGAAAGCACAACATGGGCTTTTATCACCAAAAACAGTTGAATAAGTTGAGGGTTATTTTTCTCTGTTGAGGTACAATTAATAGATTTTCAGATGTATTTGCTTTCAAAGGCTGTTCGCAGGGCCTTCAATCATCAATACATACAGTAAACCCCTGCAAAAGATCCCTGTAGAAAACCAGAGGGGGTTGATATGTAACTACACCCATTATTCAAGTCTGTATGGCTACAGCGTGGCATAAAAACTACAGCATGCACTGCTGCTGCCCTCATCTAACCTGCATGGGTTTGGCTTAACCAGAATGACCAGTTACCAGAAATGTACCCGCATGCTACTGCTTTTCTTTTTAATACAGAGAAACCTCAGTGTAGCAAAGAGTCGTTGGATGAGTGTCAGCCCATGTTGTTACAAAGAGTTCCTTGTCTGCTTTAATTGTCCTCGCTGCCTCGTGTTGGGAACTTTAAGTTTACTTCCTGTTGTGCCATTAGTGTTAACAGTCAACCAAATTAGCCTCTTGCCCTCACGTGAACCTTATTTTGCCCCATGACCTTACACCTTCACTATGACATTTCACTTTGAGAGAATATTTTTTCTTTTTTTTTTCTTTTTTTTAAGGTGCTTACATATACTGGAGATTGTGAACAGTCACCAAAACTGGACTCAGTCTCATTTTCTGTTTTATTTTTTTGGAAATTCAGTCTGAAAAATGTATCTCAGTGAAAACTGTTTGGCTGTCAGGTTACAGGCTGACAGCTCTGTGGGAGATGCAGTACAACACTGAGAAGTACAAATATTTCACCAAGTTGAAGTGTCCCATTAAATGCCATGAAACACTCTGACAGGCACAAACAAGCTACAGATGAGATGAAAGCGGAGTGAAGAGAGATGTGAAGTTGTTTTGTGTTTCTCTCTTTGGGACCACATGTTATCAATCTGCCTTTTGTTGTATTGTTTGGTTTTCTAGGTAGTTGAAAGTATGGTTTGTGTAACGAGTACATATCTGCAGGTTGAGAGACGGTAACTGAAGGAATTAACCATATGAATGTTTAAAAATGTTATTGAAGCGTATCATGATTTTTAGCTGCACATTGTGGACAAAGCCTTATCTGAATTATTTGCTATCTGAATGACTTACACACACACGATCGACGTTGTTTCGTTCTGTCAGTGCAGTATTTTGTTTTCCACTGTAAAATGAATATGAATTGTTAAATGTGATCTTTTTTGTTTTGGTTTGTTTGTTTGTTTTGTCCATTTTGTCCTACAGTTGGTGTCACAGATGGGTTGCACTGTTTAGCCATGAGTCAAAACGCACTTTTTTAAACATTGCAGAAGAAGTCAGATAATTAATAGAAGAGTAGGGACTGTAAAAAGAAATATTTCACATTTTAGGATATGTTTTTCCTTTGATTCCTGCCACCTCTGAACTGTTAAGCTTCCTCTACCACATTCCCTGTGTGTGTGTGTGTGTGTGTGGGCGCTTCCTTTTCTCAATCAGTGCTTTTTTTTTTCTTGCTGTTTTATTAACACTATCAATTAATGAAAGCCACAAGTAAGAAAACACACTCTTGTGAGTTTCATGGTCACAGCACCGGCCTTCTCAGACTCGGTCAGACTGTCCTTGTGGACTGATGTATTGAGGGAGGATAGTGGGAGGGTTGGCCTAGTTTCAGAGGAGAAAAAAAACAACACATCCATTCATTGGTTGGTATTGTTGAGCAGAGCTGCAGCGTCTTGTTCCCCTGGGCTTCTCTTGGGCTCTCAAACAGGAGAAAATGTCATTCATTCACTCTTATGTTTTTACATTAAGGAGAGAGTTGGTTGTATGATATGGCGTAGACATTATAAATTACCATTGTTCTCATCAGCACTAGCATTGATTGTGCCATTTTAAAAATTATTAAAAGAGAAGATATATCATCACCCCAGCTGTCGTGACACTGGTGTGGACATGCCGAAGCCAGTACCAAATGTTTCCTCTCTGACCCATGTGTACATTTGACAAACTGGACTGTTTGTAGTTTCTGGTAGCTGTGCTTAGTGAATGTGTTCACCGTTAAGAAACTAAGAAACTTGGAATAAATTGTCAAATCTGTAAAAGTAAAATAAAAGAATTCAGCACTGTCTGGTTGTCTGTGGGAGTTTGTTTTGTTTTTTTAAATGTTTTTCTCCTTTTCTAAAGTTTTGTCAAATACTTTTAAGAAATTCAGATTCTTTCAGTCCACCTGGCTCACAAAAACACAGATGTACAGTATGTATTGATCTATATCAGAAAAAAAATATTTATACTTTGACTAGACAAGTTTATTTTATCTCTCTGAGAGAAATTTTCTGCTATTTTAGTGACAGCAAGAGGCCTTAAGACTGCAGTAATGTTATAATAGTGGAAGCTCATTTCAACCAGTGAAAGACAAAAAAGGAAGTCATGATAAAGAAATGGTCATGACTTAGTAAGTCAAAATTATGAGATTGTATATTATAACAATGAGACAAAGTCATAATTTTGATTTAGTAAGGAAAAATTATGAGATAAAATCCAAAATTGACAGTAAATATAAATTATGAGATGAGGTACTTAATCAGTATTATACATAGTATACAAGTTATACAGTTAAGTAAAAGTACAGAAGCAAGATGTCAATTATTTTACTTTGTAGCTCAAAATATTGACTCAGTAAGTCAGAAATTGGCTTCCATACATACCAGCATTGTTAAAAGTTGCAAAGTGGTTCGATGATCATCTGATATCACTGATAAAATGCAGCAAATAATGCAGTTTTCACAAAGTATCAGTTTAAATTCATATTACATTGAGGAAGAAATGTAATGTACAAGCAGTTATATTACAGTTGAAGGAATGATTTTGTATCAGGTTACAGTGTGAAAATAATCCTGCAGGCCTTGCAGGTAATACTGCAGGAACATATGAAGCATGGAGGCGAAAGCAGAGCAGAGTCACAGCTTAAACACTTGACTAAGAAGCTTAGTGTTCCCTCTCTGACCCTCACTGACAATCCTCTTCACTGGAAAACTCAACTTAGTTCTTCACAGACAAATACCTGCTGTACAGAGGACGACAAAATCTCTTGAGGTAAGATTTTATTATTCTGATTCTGTTTTTGATAAAGCTGCTATATGTGGAAATAACATTCAGCGAATAAGAGGTTGATGTGTTTCATGTTACAAATGTAGCTACATGGTGTTATGACTTGGGATAAACCAAGTTCAAACCTGAAAACTAGAAATGCTCACAACTCATCTGCAGTAAATTATGTAGAAAAACATCTGATCATTACCTGAAGAGATAGTTTTGAGTCTGTAAAAACTGGAGTGAAGAAAATAGAACCCATCAGTTATAACGAGTTTGTGTGTGAACATAATGGGAGGCATCTGAACGCTCATTTTGAGGTAAAATGATTCGTATAATTCCACAGTATTACGTTCTTACGTTCTATCTTATTATATAATATGTACATTTTGAACATTGTGTAATATTGGAATCAGTAGGACTGAAATGTGATGATAATTAAGTTATGTCTTCATACATTTTCATTATATGTATTTTTCCTGATGAGACATTTGCAAAAATCTGAAACTATGCTCACAGTATCAGTCTGTTATGATATTATTGCACCCTATAAGATATAGGAATATGTTAATGTTGGAACATTTATAATTAGACAACAAGTTACTGCTTCAAATAAAGCTACAGTATGTGTACAGTAGTATTTAGATAAACGTTGGTGGTGAATGTCCATATTCAGGTGTAATTTGAATTAGTTTATTATAATTAGTGTTTATCTTGTACTGTGTTATATTCTGAGTGTGTGTGGATGTGTGCAGTTCCCAGAATAACTGCACTCGTCTCCTCTGGAGCTCAGAGAAGGATCAGGCTGGAGTAGATTACCAACTACTTACTGTGTCTCCTGCACTGCCACACACACACACACACACACACACACACACACAGAAACAGGCCTAGTGGTTACAACCAAGCACACCAATCAAGGCCTCAAAAATGTCCACAGTAAAGTGTAACCTCATGAATGAATCTGTGTGTTTTGTTTGTGTGTGTGTGTTTTCCAGGTGTGTGGGTGATCATCTGCAGCCATGTGTGACCAGACGTTCGTCGCGGCCACTTTTGGCCCCTGCGACAGCTGCACCAAAGCCAGTCCTCTAATGAACATCTACATTAAGAACGAGGCCATCAACTACTGCTCCTTCTGTGTGGAGATGGTAATGTTTTCCTTTCTGTTCCTCATGACTAAACAGCTGCTATCTGAAAGGTTTTTTGTATATCTTAATTTGAATCAACGTATTACGGAGCCCCTAAAGTCCCAAAAGGTGATATTTTTTTAACTTGTGCGCACAATATATTATCTTGTGTGTACAAGATGATTATCTTGTGGGAGCAGGTTAATATCCATACAGTTAAGGTATGATAGGCCTATGCTTTGAAGACCACAGGGGTAAGTTGTTGATTTCTCAAGTATATTAGAAACATGGTGGCATTCATTGCTTTATTTGAATAGTCAATATGCTATGTTTTTAATGGAGCCCAAAAGGTGGTATTTTTTTATCTTGTGTGCACAAGATAAAAAAAAATTTAAAAAACACCTTTTGGGACTTTAGGGGCTCCGTAATTTATTGTGGATCTATCAAGATATTATTTTTTTTTACTGCAAAGGAGTCTCTGCAGCGATCTCTAACAAGCTGAATGTAATCATTCATCTCACCATGTCATTTTCTGCTAAATAGGCATGAACCAAATGAATTACTGTTAAATGGTTTGACTCTAAACTTCGGGTATTGAGATGCTTTTTAATACAGAAAAGAGATGAAAGTCATACAAGGTCAGTAAAGTCGGCATACTGATACAAACCTGCACACAAACCTAAAACTGCACTGGAAATATCCTGCTCTCATGTTCATCTACAGCATGAACATATATGATAATAACAGCAAACTGTGAGGCTTCTGCCAAGTTTCTCCATACAAAGAGTTTAGTTTGATGACACTTTGTGCAACATCTGTTTAACTATGGACACACCACTCAGCAGCACCTTTTGACAAGCAACAGTGTTAATGTAGCTCGAAACACACTTGACATTATGTGCAAACACACACACACACACACACAAAGTCATGAGGACAGATGCATGCCAGTGAGCCCTCCTCTGTTGTTGTGATGCATGTATCATTATTTTCAATATTAATATGAATTGGGTTCAAAATGTTTGGATATGTAATTAATATTTTGTGACGCTGACTGAATTTAACTGAAATTCATATAAAATCAGTTTTAAAAAAGATTTCTTCAAACATATTCTGGACAATAAACATTTTTTCACAGCAGACGATTTGACTTGTCATCGCAGGAAAAACACAGATGTTACTAATAATGTTAATAATGGCTTCAATTCAAGTGTCCCAGTCAGTAGTGATAGTGAGCCAACTTGCACAACACCAGGACCCTGAAACTGAAGCAGCTAAGTGGAATGTGACCATCGTTAAATCTTTTTATTTACTCCTGTGCTTTTCCTACTGTGACAAGTCAAAGTGTCTTCCATGAAAATAGTCTATCTGCAATTCAATGTTATATTCTTTACCCAACAAATCTATTTATTCACTTATCAGTAAGTTGTTTTACCAGATTTCACCTGCCATTGAACAGATATAGTAAGAGTTTCTGCCGTCACTCAGTGTTCAAACTGAAAACAGCACTGAAGGAATTTCAGTTTTTGTTTTGTGTGTCCATTTCAGAGGTATATTCTGTCTAAATTGGTGAAATATGTATCTTAGCACGTTGAATGTGCAATACTAATAGTTATTCGGGGGTCTTAGTCTTGTAATAAAATAAAAATATCTTGCTGAAGTGCCAATTGCAAAAATGATCTCACATGACTCTAATTCACCTCCAACAACATCTGGACTATGGAAGTATGTGAAACACGATTTCTGGTTGTGAAAAGTTACACAGAGCTAAATGTGAATGTGCACCAGTGTAAAATCCAGCCTGTAGTGGTTGTGGACAGTATTTGAATATATAGTGTAAAGGGGGAGGAGGAGGAGAAGGAGGAGGAGGAGGCAGAGCAGTCAGTGTGACACACAGAGGACAGTTTCTACTAACCTCTAACTACCAAACAACCTGATCCTAAACTCCCCCTGTTTGCTCCTGTGTTTCCCGACTCCCTCCCCTCTTTTCTCTGTGTGTTTATTTGTTGTTGTTGTTTTCCTTTTTAAAGATGGCTTGTCAGGGGCTCCAGAAAGGGGAAACCCTGGCGTCACTGTCGAGAGAGAGCGACAATCTGAAGAAGAAGCTGGAGGAGGAGCGGGGCAAGCTCAACGACGTGGAGCGTAAGTGTCCTGGACACCTGAGACAAAATAACACCCACCCAAACTTGTCAGCTTTTACTGAAACTGAAACAACCGTTATCCTTCACTGATTACCGAAGCATACACCATCATCTTTCACTTTTCACCGAAATACACACCGTTATCTTTCACTTTCCACCGAAACACACACCGTTATCTTTCACTTTTTTTTTTTACTGAAACACACACCGTTATCTTTCATTTCTTATTAAAACAACGTGTTGTTTACTTAAAACAAGGTGACACGCAGATAACGCGTCGGTGATGTTTCGCTTATAATGATGTCATGAAGTTTCTGTTTGTTTAGCGATGATGAGAAGAAACTGTTACTACCTGCAGTCAGTGAGGGATGTAGCTATTAGTAGCCTACATTTAATTCATTACTGTACTATTGTCCTATTTCATATTTCCATTTTCTGCTATTTCATAGCTCTGTTTCACTACATTTAAGAGTGAAATATTGTACTTTCTACTCCACTAGCCTACATTTATCTGACAGCTACAATTAATTTACATACAAAGTGTTTAAAACTATGATGTACTGTTAAAAATGAACCTGCTCAGTGATATAAAAACTAGTTAAAATCATCTTCACCATCACTATCTGCAACATTAAATGCTGCTTTCATGTTTATGTAGTAAAGTATATTTTGCTGATAATACTTCTATAATAATTATATGAGAATACTTCTGGACTTTTACTCAAGGAAGATTTTGAATGGATGACTTTTACATGAAGTATTTTTACATTGAGGTATTCCTACGTTTACTTAAGTAAAGGATCTGAGGACATCTCCCACCACTGCCTGCAGTCAAAAGTCCTCATAAATGTCACAAAACCAACAGAATTTTACACTACAGAGTCAATATCACCTTATTGTAAAATAGGCTTTATGAAAGCAGTATTCAGATCCTAACAGGAAATGTTACTGAAGTACATATATTAGTAGTAATAGTATTATTAGCAACATGTACTTAAAGTATCAAAAGTAAGTATTTAATACCAAAAATGGCCCCTGAATGTTATGTATTATAATTATTATATCATTTTTACTGATGTATTAATGGATAACAAAGGATAACTCCAGCTCTTGCATACTTGAATTATTAGCCTTAAACTAGATCTGTGTGTGTGTGTGTGTGTGTGTGTGTGTGTGTCCTGGTACCTCAGTGCACCAGGTGGCTGAGAAGATCGAGTTGTTGGGTGCTATCTCCATAAAGACCAGACGTGTGCTGAAGGGTCATGGGAACAAGGTGCTGAATATGGACTGGTGTAAAGACAAACGTCGTCTGGTCAGCTCCTCACAGGTAAACACCTGCACACACATACAGATATGATACAGCATATAAATAGGATACATAATATTATTTGATATTTATGTATGTGGGCCTGCAGTATATGTTCTGTGTTTTTTTATCTGTGTAATATTGATTTATTTCTTTTAAATCCAGGATGGAAAAGTGATTGTGTGGGATGGATATACTCTTAATAAGGTGAGTAGTGGTCTATGTGGTACTTTTGTGCATATTTTACAGAATGAGTGAATTAATTTCAGTAATAGATGATAATAAATTAAAGGGCTGAACTTCCAAAATGAATATTTGTTAATTAATAAAATGATATAATGTACAAAAATAATTTTTGAGGAGTTGTAATATTTCTCAGTCACAATGACCTCAGATAAAGAGTGGAGAACAGTTACAATGACCTCAGATAGAGTGGAGAAATGTGAGGAAATGCTGGTAGAGATTTTTTTTTTTACATGAAAAGTACCTGAAAGTTTTCTTTAAATGGAAACCTAATTCTCAGCTCAAACACACACAATCATATTAGACAGTTAAAATGAAAATATCCTTCCCTTTTTAATGTTTTTGTTTACTTTCTTAGGAAATCACATTTCATATGTCACAAGGCACCAATTACTACAATACCCATGAGCCTAGGAACAGAACAGCGCACCATTGGTGTCAAACTGATTCATAGTGATTCATAATCCAAAAATAAAGTGGTTCAACATGTTCTACAAAATTCAGTGTCTCAATTTTTCTGGCCACGTCCTGTTTTGCAGTATTTTGAGCTCAGTTGGATGTTTCTTCCTGTAATAATGTCACAGAGTAGGAAATCTGTAAACAGCCAGTCCAGTCACACAAAACTACCTTTGAAAAAAAAATGAATAGGACTTCCAGAGGCCTGGTTGCCCGATATAACCTTACTCACCTCCACTCTGTTATGTAAGGATAAGTGGGGTTTTTTTTTTCTTTTCTTTGAATGCTCAGATGTTCTCTTCACTACATGTACTGATGTTGAGTGGGTGGAAGGGTCATCCTCTGCTCCCATGGACGACATGGAAATACGCGTTAAAAGATTATCTATCCATCTGTCCCCCTGTAATGACAGTGTGTGTATGTGTGTGTGAGCCTGAGTGCACTTAAATGGCAGCCGGGATTCAGCCGGGTTTAACTGTTGTGACTCTTGATGGAGCAGACATAACCACACGGAACATAATCCCTATTAATACTCATCGCAGTCAGATTTACTGCAGATATGTGTATGTGTGTGTGTGTGTGTGTGGGTGTGTGTGTGTGAATAGTTGGTTTTATGCTTATTAAAGAGAATGTACATATTTTTATATTTTTAATATTTTCTTACCATTAATGGATTACCACAAAAACCATATTCATGTTTTTCTCTCTTTTGCGTGTGTTTGTGTGTCTGTGTATATGTGTGTGTGTGTTTGTTTGTGTGTGTTTGCTTTATGTTACAGGAGCATGGGGTGACCCTGCCGTGTACATGGGTCATGGCATGTGCTTATGCTCCCTCAGGTTGTGCTGTAGCATGTGGGTGAGTACAGGGAATGTCCCTTTATTATCTCTTAGGTTTAAATAGCAGGTATTCTTTTCAATAATCGTTTCCTTCTGGAGATGCAAATCAGTGACTCACATGTCATAAGCTCATTCACAAGCTTATTAGACTGTATCTCCGTCCTGTATCCTATATTTAACTATACTGTCTTAGACTGTAAGGAATGAGACACATTATTTAACTTTTGATGTTTCTGTCTCCTCTAAAGCGGACTGGATAACAAGTGCTCAGTGTTTCCACTGTCAATGGACCCAAATGAGAACCTGGCTGCAAAGAAGAAGTCTGTCGCCATGCACACCAACTATGTATCAGGATGCACCTTCACCAACTCTGACATGCAGGTGAGCACCAGTTTAATGCTCTGCATGTAACTGGAATTGTAAGATTTGTAGATCAAATGAACATAGACTTGATTCTGAGAGTTATGGAAGCAGCCCAAACCTGAGGGGTTTGGTGCTGTGCACTTTATTAGATGAAGCAGCTGCTGACAGATTGCAACTCACAATGTTGCATCTTTTAATTAAAGCTTCATGTTGTTCATTTTGCCAAATGTTCAGTGTCTATCCTGCCAGTTTCCCTTGAATACATTTAGTACATCTACTCACATTGCCACATTTGACTCTGCTGTGCTCCTCTCTCAGTTTACAGTCGGTGCAGTACGACGGGTTTCAGCTGCTAAACCACCAACTTCACTTAAAACCAATTAAGCCTGTAAATAAGCAACAAACAAGCACCAGGAATGTGATAGGTCGGGCTCATCTGGGATTTGTAACCAGGACCTCTTGCACCCAAAGTGAGAATCACACCCCCAGACCAATGAACTGACTTTCTGATGAAACCCAGCCATACTCTGCTCTTAATCATCTGATAGAATTTCAATTCTATCAAAAAAGTCTTAAAAAAAGGACAAATATATTTGTGTTTTATAAATATATTTCAAATTCTATATTTTAGATTTTTTTGCATAGTTGTACTGTACCTCTGTAGGTTCATGAGTCAGCATCAATCAGACTTTTTTGTGGACTTCCCAGCAGGAAAGATGCAAAGTAGGGGACAGAATCAGAAGAAGAGCATTAAGGAAACTGAGATATTTGGAGACTTAGATATTTGGCTTTAATAATTTACTCCACTCTGGCCCTCAGCAAGGAAGAGGAGCACAATGGGGTGGGAGGTAACGAGAGGAGAGGGAAGAAGAGGAGAGGGTAGATGGATGGCTGGGCTGAGGAGGGGGCAGAGAAGAGACACAGGGGGTGATGGTCCTCTATTCTGGGTGTATTAATAGACACTGAGTGGCTTTTATCTAGGAAAGAGTGGAGCACACTGACCTGAGGGCAGAACATTTAACACATACACACATGCATGTTTTCTTCCTGTCTGTCTCTCATACACACACACATCTCTCACACAACTCCTCTCTCATACTGCATCTCAAACACAAAGACACATGCGTGCACATGAGCGCGCTATCTATACCATTAAAATAGAGCTTGAAGCAAAAAGCTGTGGACTACATAGAGGGCTCAGAAAGTCTCTTTCTTTCTTTACAACAGTTGTTACTGCAGCAAGTAAGCATATGAACGCGTGGTTCCACATTTTCAAGCAGCGTAAAGGAGAGTTTAGATGACATAAAATCTTGTATTGTGTTGTGTCTGTGTGTGCGTGTGTGTGTGTGTGTGTGTGTGTGTGTGTGCGTCCAACTGAGAGCAACATTTAAGCAGTGCACTGGTTTTCAGCCGGTGAGTTTTGACATATAAGATCTACTGATGCACTGAGACATGTGAGTTATGAGTTGTGAGGCTTTCTTATGAAAGGCATTTACATGTGGGATCACTGGGTAATTTAATGAACCCCCCGCAAATATTTAATATAAGGAGACGTGCAGGTGGAGAAGGACTGAGGCTGTCTGTTAGATCAGTGAGGTTCCCATCTGTGTGTGTGTTTCAGTAATTGTGGCTTACTGATAATTGCATTCATGTTGAAACTGGAGCTACCTCTCAGCGCAGGCAGGATGTGGTGTGTTTTTGTGCCTGAGGTCATCCAGCAGGAGCTCTCTAATCCACCAGTCAGCAGGGATCTCTGATGCCTGCATGTGTCTCTAAGTGCCCATAATCTGTTTTCATCAGAGGAACTGCTGACATTTTGTGTGCTTGTTTGTATGTGGATACATGATGCATAGTGAGAGTTTTCCGTGTTAGTGGAGAGGTGCTGACCTTTGGCTTTTGTTATTGTATGTGTATGTGTGTCTGCCCTGTGTGTGCATTTGTGGCATAATGATGTCATGTGGGGCACTTAAATTTACTGAAATAAACTTTAGACTTTTACTTTCAAATATTATTCCACCGAGTCGATAATTTCCAGTTCATTTTGGGGCTGTTTCATTTCTCAGTTTTAAGAGTTAAAACTGAGAAATGAAAGCAAAGCCAGCAGTCAAACTCATATAAGTCGAAAATAACTTATCTTGTAAAGCGACACTGATTTAATATTCATTATGTAAGTTTAGTTTAGTTTAGTTAGTCAGATGCAGTCCAATCTTACGGTTTTTTCTGCCTTATTGAGGGAAGGTATAACATGAGCAGTATATTTGTTTACAAGTTCAGTTTGCAATTTTTTTCTAATCACCTTTTTTTCATATTTGTTCTTTTGATGACCACCAGCAGTGCACATCCAACCTGATTCAGCCTACTTTCACTCATTTAGCCCAATCATCATGAAGTTTCCAGCAGAATTCATTAATTACGTATCTTAACCCACCAAAGTCACTCTGTGACCAGCACTTCTTCTTGTCTGGTTCCCACTTTGTCTTCCTCTCTGTTGTACTGAGGTTCCCAATGTTAGTTCAGTTTTCAAGTTTCCACTGTAGGTGGTGGCTCGTTATAGTGAATTTCCACCGAAACAATTATACTGTAGTATTTTTAAACAGAGCAAGTTCCACAATGAGATGAAGTCTACTTTATTTGAATGAAGTAAATATTACAAAATATACTGAATGTACATGTCTCACCCTTGCAAAAAACTACTTTACAGTAAAATAAGCTTCATGATTTAAAATTGTTGATTGTTTTATGTTTTTTATGTTCTTTAATGCATGTGTGTGGGTGCATTTTATTTATTTATCTGTCTTTTATTTCTATGTTTTAGCCAGTTTTACTGCTTGGTATATCTTTTTATTCTACTTTTATTTTTCTTGATTGTTTTCCTTTTTATACCCTGCTTTTTATTCCTGATTTTACCTACCTTAACACATCTCTCTTTTAGTATTTTATTATTTTATTTTATTATTTAATCTGTATTTAATCTTTATCTTTGTTTTCCTTTTAATACCCTACCTACTCACTTTAATACATCTCCTCTTTTTTTTAGTATTTTATTATCTTTTGTCACACTTTTGTATTATTATTTTATTTTGCTATTCTGAAATTTTACATTTTTATCCTAAATCTGGTGTTTCCCCATGTTTTCCCCAGCATTTCCTCAGTTCCTGCTTTTATTGAGTCCTTTATTTATAACATAGTCGCTTATTGTTTTGTGCAAGAATCAAAAGTGTTATACAAATAAAGTCTGATTGATTGATGCATGCGTCCATGTGTACTAGCTCCTGACCTCCAGTGGTGACGGCACATGTGCATTGTGGGATGTGGAGAGTGGGCAGCTGCTGCAGAGTTTCCATGGTCACACAGCTGATGTCTTGTCCTTGGACCTCGCCCCATCTGAGACTGGCAACACTTTTGTCTCTGGGGTGAGAGAAAGATAGTGTGTGTGTGTGTGTGTGTGTGTGTGTGTGTGTGTGTGTAATTCATGTGGTCATGGAAAAACCTTGCAGCTCATGGTTCTCTTTGAATTCGGAGTTTTCATCAAAAACACTAGAAACTAGATTTGTACAAAACAATAATCCTTGTCTCTTGTGTGTGTGTGTGTGTTATCAGGGCTGTGATAAGAAGGCCAACGTGTGGGACATGCGCTCTGGCCAGAACATCCAATCTTTTGAGAGCCACGACTCTGACATCAACTGTGTAAAGTGAGTTCAGTTCTTTCATAAAAATGTCTGGCAGTGTCTCTTATTTAGTAAGAAGAAGAATTAATTGACAGAGACACATTTATAAAAACTGAGAAGTATAGTAGAATTGATAGTAGTGTTGGCACTACTGCATCTGCTATTACTATTAACAATGGAGATCCAAAACTGATAAATTCCCTCACAGATAATCATAATGCATAATGAAAAATGAATGTCTGTGCACATGCTCAACATCTCGCAGGACATCAAAGGCCTTCTTCTACTCTTCTATGTTTTTGTTTTTAATGAATGAGAGACTGTTGTTCCCTGGCTGCAGATCAAGTGTTGGTACTGTAAATCAAGTTTTCAGTCTGGTAAAACTTTATCAGACCTTGATGTTGAAAACTAATAACAAACAGAAATGCATGAAATCTGTTTGATTTTACATTTCACAACTTTCCAGTTGTTCAGGTTTGTAAAATAGATTTTGGTTGCAGTTAGGAGCAAACTAATGAGTTATTTTAAGCAAGGTCTTTGGAGAGTTTTGTGTTTTATTTCCCATTATTTTATTTTTAAAAATGATTTACTTGTGCGGCATGTAAGATTTGAGCTGTTCATGAATTGCTGTTTATTCAGTGTAAAATACACATAAAAAGGAGAATGTTGCATTAAATGTTGAGACAACTGACAGGTTGTGACGTGATTCAAGCAGCAGAATTGCTCAGTTATTTAAGTTTAGTCATATCGTCATATAGAAAGCTCACTGGTGCAGAAACATTTCTAACTCCACCCCACCACGTGTCTTCAGGTACTACCCCAGCGGAGATGCATTTGCCTCTGCCTCTGACGATGCCACAGTGAGTCACGTCATATGATCTCATATCAATATGTGTCCTGTGCAAGATTACCAGTGCATGTGTTGAAAAAGTAACATTGATTTATTGGACTCACTCAACCACTTTTCTTTCACAATTTGGTGTTGAGATGAACTCAGAAATCTTAGTGTTTTTTTTATTTTAGCAAACATAAATAAAATCTACACATATATAATACAGATATAATTCAGGGTTCCTGATATTATTCCTCACTGCATTTATTTGGTCCCATTAGCTAACAAGTAACACCAACCCCATCGCTACAATATAAACATGCCTACTGAAGACCATTCACAGACTAAAATGATATTTGCCTAATAACCATTGTGTCATGTTTGTGTCTGTGTTGTTTCATGTTTGTCGGTGTTCCTCAGTGCCGCTTCTATGATCTGCGAGCTGACCGTGAAGTAGCCGTCTACCAAAAGGACAGCATCATATTTGGTGCTTCCAGTGTGGACTTCTCTCTGAGCGGTAAGAAGTTTGTAAAGCACATGAAGGCAAATTATTGTATCAAATATGCTCAATAAATTTTGACTTGCCTTTTTTTAAATTCTATATATCATCTGTCTGATTGCTTTTGTCGTTATATTTACCATAAATCAATACTGAAGATCTGATGCCATGTCAATTAAATACTTATTGACCTGGACATACTCATCCATTGGTAGTTTTTAATGAATAATACGCATTATTAATCAGCATCTTAAAAAGTATTACAGTACTGAATAAAAATAAAACAATTTTTAATGATTCAGTAGAAATGAAAATTTGGACATTATCTCACAATTTCAACCAATCATTTGTCTTTCTCTACTTCCCCTTATTCCAAAATCCCCCACTTCCTCTTTCATGTACCGTGTCTCCTTTTGCTGCCACCCCCAGGTCGCCTGCTTTTTGCTGGTTATAATGACTACACTATAAACGCGTGGGATGTTTTGAAGGGAACTCGTGTTTCCATCCTGTTTGGCCACGAGAACCGCATCAGCAGAGTGAGAGTGTCGCCTGATGGCACAGCGCTCTGCTCGGCCTCCTGGGACAATACCTTACGGGTGAGCAGGAGTTTCCCAACACAACATGACATTACCATGGAACTGTTGTTCATTTTTATTTTTTACTGCTGGCACATTTTGAATCCAAACACTGTCACTGTAAATGAACCATAATGATGTGCAATGTAAGCCTTCCTCCTTGATACATGTATTGTTTAGTATGTGTGTATATATGTAAACTATTATTAGAAAACTTTTGTAATAAGGAAATACATTTTCTTGTTATAAAGAGATACTTTTTCGTTATAATAAGAAAGTTTTCTCATTATATTGAGAAACCAATCAAATTTTTTTTGTCATGGTGGCAGCAATATGCTGCCATAATGCAGCCTTTCTTGTAACTTACATTTGATTTTTTTTAGATAAAAAGGGTATATGTATATTGGGGTTGTTGTGATATTAACTTATGCTTAAATATGCAATTACATTTTTACAAGTTTGCAGCTTTAACCCACATGATTCTTCTCCCTTCTCTAATGTAGATTTGGGCCTAGAGTTTTGGATCACTGTTGTGATCCAGTGAAGATGTCACCAGCATTATACCAAGACTGCAAGTCAACACTACTGCAGGAGTGTTCAGCCTGATAAACAGAGAGAAGCACAAAACCTAAAATCTCTCCTCTGAACAAGAATATATCATTGTATCATAACTGTAGGATCCTCATCGTTGTTACGTTGTTAGCTTGATGATGGATATTGTATTATTATTTTAGAGTAATAGTTATTGTTATATGGTGGAAAATCATTGTATAAAGAATCAAAACAACCTGTAGAAATTAGCAGCATGTGTCTGCTTTGCCATGTAGACTGACAGTCAATATTACTGATTGTTTTGTAAATGATGTACATCGGTTCACTGTCACCTGTCCAGTCATACTATAGACGTACATGCTGCTGTTATAACTGTTCTGCCACTCTGCCATAGGTTACAGTATGTCGTGATTATCCAAAAGAAGACTGTAAATGTAACCACTGATTTATCTTATTTCAAAATACATAAACCACAGCTTAGGTAAACTCCTTGTGAGAAAAATAAAGAAGATTTGAAGTATATTTTTTGTTTTTTGCTCCTTTTGTGCTGTCTTCTTGCCAGAACAGACTTTCACACACAGTAAGTTTTCTTTCCCTGACAACCTCACTGGAAGCTTCATGCAGCTGTAAAGAAAACAGTTTATTGTTTGCCAAAACCGATAAAGATGACCTGACATGTCTTTGCATAAAGAAAACACAACTGGATGTAAAGAGGTTAGTAAATCCACCTATTTTAGTCAACGTCAAGTCAAATTTATTCATAAAGCACATTTAAAAACAACAGTTGACCAAAGTGCTGTACAGTCGAAATAACAAAAGCCATAAAACAACAATAAAGAAACACAAAGACCAGTTTAACAGAAAAAAAGACAAAGAAAGACAACTCCCATACTCAGTTAAAAGCCAAGGAATAAAGATGTGTTTTAAGGCAGTGTAGGTGCCAGCTTAACCTGCAGAGGCAACTCAGTCCAGAGTTTGGGCGCTACAACTGCAAAGGCACAATCTCCCCTGTGCTTCAGCCTCGATCTCGGGACAACCGGAAGCAACTGGTCAGCAGACCTGAGTGACTTTGATGGGACATGTGAAGTTCTGGATCAACGTCAAGCATGAGAGGGAGGCCTTGCACCAACAGCAACGTAAAGGGCAATACAGAAGTCAGGTCTGGTTGAGATAAATGTATAATCCTTTCAAATAAGAGCCTCAGCTGAAAAAAAAACTAAATTTGATCACTGAGTTAATCTGTTTGTCCAATTTAAAATCACTATCCTTGCGACTTTCCAACAATTGTTTTAAACAGTTTGGATCTTTCCGTTCCAAAGGCAGGTAAATTTGAGTGTCGTCTGCATAACAGTGAAACAAGATGCCATATTTTCTGAGAATGGACCCTAAGGGGGGCATGTAAGGGGAAAATAGGATTTGCCCGAGAATAGAACCCTGAGGGACTCCAATAGGGAGAGGCGCTTAGGAGGATATAGAGTCACCAAGGCTGACAGAAAAACTTCTGTCAGACAAGTAAGACCACTCCTGAGCAGTACCTTTAGTGCAAACACAATGCTCCAGGCGAGAGATGAGGATATTATGGTCTATACTGTGTTGAATGCAGCTGTGAGCTCTAAAAGCATAAGAATAGCAGAGTCTTTCAAAAAGAACACAACATTTGTCTCAATTATTTGAAATAATATCAGAAAAAATATTTTGTTTTTTCAGCCAATGTTAAAAGACACCTTCAACTTGTCTTTTTTTCCACTTGCATTCAGCTCCCCTGCATTCTCCTCTGATGTCATTCAACCATGATTCGGATTTAGGTTTGGATGATGATTTTAAATGGAGCGACAATATCCAGGATGCTTTGACAGGTGGAATAAAATAGTGAGGTTAACTCCTCATTATTAAAACAGTATTAAAACAAAAGGGGGTCCTGAGTGAGTCTCATTAGCATTTTTAAAAGCAGCAGAGAACCTGTAGCTGATTTTGCTACACAGGCTTTATTCATCTGCTGCCTCCCAGCACTGACATTGGCCTAGATTTGATCCCAATGGCTGAAATTTGCATTTCTGTCCTTCTGATGAGGGCAGAGATGTAAATAGCCTGAGTGATTGTTTTATTATGGCCTGGTCTGGTGTTGTGAAAGTACACAAGCAAGAAAGAGTGTGTGTGTGTGTGTGTGTGTGTGTGTGTGTGTGTGTGTGTGTGTGTGTTTACGACAGGTACTTTAGATGTCCAAAGAAAAACAGCTTGAGTATCAAGCTTTTTCAAAAAATGAACAACTAAATGGGCTCCACCCATTGTTCCAACTGTTGAGTACTGAATGACACCAGGGGGCACTGCACTGAATCAAAACTTAACATTAAGCTAGTTTTCTTACTGTCACCTCATTTTTATATCACAACAACAACTTTGCAAACCATGCTGGTGAGTTTTACATATTTAAATGTACTTTTTACTATTCCAGGCATCCATTAGTTTCCATTCATTTCTTTATGGTATGAAAGTTACATCATTATTGCCTGGTAATGTAGTTTCATTGCAGATTTGAAAAGTCTCCACTGCTTTACTCCACAACAATGATACCACTTTGACAAAAATTAATGCAGAATTGATGTTTGTTGTGATGGACAACTTGAGCAAGTCTCAGGCGTCTGCCCTTTGATTTTAATTCCATGTGGAAATAAATGGAAATCAGTGGCCATCTGTAATGGCAGTAAAGATTAATCTGAAAATCTAAACCTTAACAGCATGAATTTGAAAATGGTCATTAAAAATATAAAGTATACATAATCACTTGTAAAGCAGCTAAAGCTTGTAAAACACTGGTTCAGTCCTTTAAGTAGGCTTCATCTTCAAAGATTAAGTCCTCGTGCACACAGCACATGCAAGCCTCCAGAACTGGATGAAAAAAAGCTTTACTGTATCAATTAAACTGTCCATCACAGGGCTATTTATCCTGACTTGTACTGCTTACTCTTAAGGATGACTGAATCAAATAGAAAAACATCACTGTTGAAATTCAGTTCAGTTTATACAAAACATTTATCATTAAAAATTCTGATAGACAAGCAGACTTTCAGTTTCCTCAAAATAACATTTGATTTCTCCAGTATTTGATGTAAAGTATTTTATGAGGGACAATATACTGTACGTCTGTGTTTTAACATTGCTGTTTGTCCAGTTGTCAAAATGTTTGTCCTCAAAGCATTATTGATCTCTTTATCTCTTTATCCGACACGTCTTTATTTTTGTAGTCAAAGGTCAGACGTCTTCATCCACATCATCATTTCATATATCTCACAGCATCTCATGAGAATATTCATGAGCTGTTTTTGTATGATTACTGCGCTGCGGTGAACAACATAACATTCACCTGTGAGGTTGTTTGAGGCTACTATAATGACTGTAACATCCTCGTTCCTTTCACTGTGATAAAAACAACAGGAAATATCAACATTTAAAGCATGTCCTTGTGACTCTGAGCTTTCCTGAAACCCGCTTTTATATTTCAGATGTCAACATTATGTTCTCCAGCAGCTCCTAATAGTAAACATAATATGTAATCTAGGGAGTTATTGTTTGTCATTTTCATTTGAAAGGTGGTCGGGAATACAAAGGGAAACACCCTGAGGGAATTACCAAGGTAGAGAGAGAGAGAGCACTGAAAGGGCATAAAGGACAGATGGATGAGAGGAATGAGGGGCATCACCATGTAGAGAAAATACCCAAAAAGATCACCAGCTGCACAACATTACCTGAACCATTTGGTTTCCCCCGTCAGTCAATTAATTATGAATTCTCAGCTATTTTCACTTCCTCATACTGATCAGCAGGTTTTGGTGCTAGGTGAAAGTATGAGTCTTATAACCACAAGTGAGACCTATAATTAGTTTGGATATGTCTGTTAAAGGTCACAAAATGTTATGTGGTGTTACAGTATTTTGTTTGATTTTAATCAAAGCCTAGTTTCAGGCCCGTGTCTTAAAAAAGCATTTCTATAATCCAGTCAACCAATGACACACTTCAAAAACTGTATTCTGATTACAATGATTGTTTATGGATAAAGACAAAAAAAAAAAACCCCAAAAACTACACAAAGCAAAACAGCAAATAGTCACATTTGAGAGGATAGTGCCATTCATTTGGGAGTTTTTTGCTTTAAAAATTAATTAAATTATCAAAATAGTTGCAGATGCATATCCTGTAGATCAAGTAATAAACTAATAGCTTCAACTCTGTACCCTGCAGCCACAACATGCATACACATAGCGGCCTAAACTTATTACTATATTGAGTATTCCCTTTAAATGTATGTTATACTGAGCCCTAAGTACAATAGAACTACTAGAGAACATGTACGGTACAATTCATCCCTGCAGATGTATTTACTGCCATTATTATCCCTTCATGATATGATAACGCTTCATTATCTAATTCATGTTGATACTTATGTTTAAATGTGTTATTCGCTTTCCGTGATTGTATTAAAGAGGGACTTTCATGGGTTTTTTTCTGCGGCAGACAACTGGAGGCGGAGTTTTACATAAAATGCCAGTTGAAGGGAAGCGGCGAGTGAACTGAGGATCTCCTTCCGCCGTCCGTATGTGCAGAGAGCAGTCTGATATCGCTGGGAGGGTAAGCTTTTGTTCCACTTTACGCACGGAAAATGTATTTTAACTATTTATACATGTGTCTGCTTAGTGTCGTGTGAGTGTAGTAAGGCAGAGGTGTTTGTATAATGCTTTAAAAATGTCGTTTAATGCGTACATGCGCCTCTCGTAGTTGAGCTACTAGTCATCGCAGTCTGAGTGTGGTCCTTTGTGTCCTCCATTGCTCCGGTGACAGATCATCGGTTAGTGAACGGGTAGAAAGGTTAACCAGTTCACGTTAAAACTCCTCAATAAACGTATAATTAACGTTATGCAACCCTCAGACTGCAGTGGTGTTTACATCGGGTTGTTATGCTGTAAAATAAGCTGCATTTAGCCTTCAGCGTTATCCGGCTTGTGTTACCGACAGCTAACGTTAACTCAAGCTGTTTCTTTTCCGTTCACAATGCTAATGCTAGCGCGGCTGTTAGCTTCAACGCTAACCGTAACTTGACGCTAAAATATTGCTTAATGTTGGCTTCTGGCTGGAAGTAAAGTAGCTGAACACTACAGAAACACGACCAAGTCTTCACACATGACTTCACACAGTTTTTTCTAAAACATTAAAACTGTGAATGACCAGTGTTACTCTTAACAATAAAATTTCTCAGGAACCTGAAGCGGACTTTTAACTACGTTACGTCATTTCTGCAAATGCTGATTGGAGGTAAAAGTTAATTGGTTTGGCTGAAATAACTAGTCATAAACAGAAAATTATTGGTCAATTATTGACTCAAATGTCAATCATTATCTAGTTCCAGCGTATCAGATATGGAGATTTGAAACCTTCCTCAGTTTCAAACGTTTGAAATTGAATATATTTAAAGATGCTGATGTTTTATAGACCATATAATTAATTGAGAAAGTAATTGGTAGATGCATTTAATGAGAAAAATCATCAGTTGCAGTTGTAAATCGATTACTCTTTTGTTCCCGTCACATCCACAAACTGTCTTTGTTGTGCTTCATAGAAGTACAATGATTTAATCCTCACATGTCAACCACGCTTCATAAATTTTTTTAAGTGAATTGATTTTTTTTTTTTTTTTTTACCCCTGGTAGAAAATGGGTGGGCTGTGGAAAGAGACCCTGGCTCTGGCAGAGGACTACCTGTCCATTTGCTGCACAAGCCCACATCAAGCCCCTTCACCTCCCAGCGAGTCAGCCGCTGCCATGAGGCGTCTGGCCCAGGACATGGAAAAGCAGCATCAGGCTCGCTTCCACTCCCTTGCTCAGACCTTCCTTGGGCAGTGCGGGCCGGACCCCTGCTCCAGCCTCAGGAAGGTGATAGAGGAGCTGGTGGGTGACGGACATTTGAACTGGGGAAGGGTGGTGTCCCTTTTCACCTTTACTGGGGTGCTGGCCAGACTGTTGCTGGAGCAGAAGGGAATGAAGCCGGGGCTGGACTCTGGGCAGGGGCAGGAACTGGGACAGGTGCCTGGAAGCTGCAGGGGATTGGCACAAACCATAGCCGACTACCTGGGAGAGGAGAAGAAAGACTGGCTGCTGGAGAATGACAGCTGGGTAGGTCTTAACTACATGGCTCCTCCTATACAGACACTACTGCAGAGCTGATTGAGTCAAGTAGGAAAGACAAACACTGAAGATAAGAGGAGTTTTGATTGTATTTAGGGCATCAAGCCAATTTTAAACTAAACTGTTGGAAAAATCCCTTGAAGACTTAGAAGTGAAAATGATTTATAAAACAACTGGCATTGGAAACCACCTAGTCTTGATAGGATCATGTTTGCTTACTTCTCCGGTATTCACATCTATGTGTAAAAGTGGCTTAAAATACGACCAGAGCTTAGTTTAGATGGAGCCTTTTTTGTTTGCCGACAACACAAGCATTCAGACGTCTCATGAGGCCGCTGTGATTATAAGAACTGTAGAACAACATTAGGTGAGACTATGAGGACTGTGTGCTACAACAAGGTGAACATCAACAGTGTAAATTCAGGGTCCTGATTAAACAATGTTGAGGTTTAGATTATCAGTTTTTTTGTAAAGTCAGTATCAGACTGTAAAAACCAAATGAAATCAAACACACAAGGATCATTTGAAAACTGCTTGTTGTGGCTTTTTTTTACTGGAAAAAACTTAAGCTTAAAGGGATTGTATGATAGACTTAAAAGTCTCACCAAAACGAACTATAGTTGAATGTCTGCTTTTGTGAATGAGCTCGCCCTGGCCCCCTCCCAAACGCCCACGTAAACACACACACACACACACACACACACACACACACACACACACACACACACACACACCCCTCCTTTCTTCTGCTGGCAGCTGGTTTCAACAGACACGTAACCAGCTCAGCCAGATGGACTTTTGTAGTAACAGTCAAAGCTTCAGTGTGTTGAATTTGGCTTTCCCCACATTGAAAGTTAGAGTGGTATGACTAGAAAAACATACAGCTGTAAAGAGGCGAACACCTGGAGCCGAGAGCAGGTGCACTCACTGGTCAAACCTGTGGCTTCAGTCTGAAAACATGAAGAAATGCAGCTGCAGGAGGCTGCACACCTGCATCTGGCTACGCTGTTTATATTGTCATATAAATATGAATAATTTTGCCTGTTTCTGTGTAAAATTTGGGGGGAGTTTTTTTTTCTATACCTGCGGGTTGACACTTTGACAGAATTCATCTTTCTTACTTTGAAAAACTGCTGCGTTGTCAGGAATGTTTGAAAAGTTGCAGATATCAGCAGCAACCTCGGAGTGTAAAATAGTTTTCTGTGTTTTTGGAGAAACCCAAGAATAACTGTGACATATTTTCCAAAATATTTTGTATAATTGCCACCAGCTGTCAGTTAAGCCACTGATAGTTGAAAGTCATTTTGGCAAACAGTTAACGCTTGCTCATTTGTATTCTAAACCTACAGCAGATGGAGGAAAAACTGAAAGTTGCAGATAAATTTATTTTGTTGCAAGTAAACAAAAAAGTTTCATACTCATAAATTTTTCTTCTTTTTTTTTCTCTGTAGGCGGGGTTCTGTAAGTTCTCCCGCAGTGCCAGAGAGGTGAACCAGGACTCGTCCATGAAGACAGCGCTGTTTGCTGCGGCTGGAGTCGGCCTCGCTGGACTCACCTTCCTCCTGGTGCGCTAACCAGCCTTTTTAGATCCTTTTTAAAATGCATCCTCATCCAAGTTCTTGTTTCATTTGGCACAATTAAGTAGATCTTTGATTCATTCATTCTAACATCAGTGCTGCAAAAAACACAGCTTAATCTGTAGTGATTTCAGGGTTGTTATCTCAAGTCATCAACTGAATGTTTGCACATACTCGGACCCCCCCCCCCTACACACATATACATAAATACTGACATTTTGTCACTTGCTCCTTTTTTAAAGATTGTAAAAATGATCTCAATGCCTTCAGAAATTTTGGAGTGAGTGACATCAGCTTGCATATCGTAGACAGGTGAATTACTAAAGCACAGGTTTCTGCACAGGATCGGATCACCTTGCTTTCAGAGTTTGTATTTTCAACTTTGCAGCTAAAAAAGAAGAAACTCTTCATTTCAGTTTTCCCACAGCTTTTTAGTTTTGATTTTTAAAATTGTCAGCTGCCTTTTACTTCACGTGTTTACCTGAGTTGTGTATGTCGTATAGAGCCATTCTAGTGTATAATGTATAAATTAATATATTATATTTATATGAAATGAAACTGTAAACAGATCTGACTCAGTTGTTTCATTGTTTTCAAGTCTGTCTCATTCATGTGAAATGTCTTTTGATTTACACGGTCAGCTGAACGCAGGGCTGACGACCACACAACGGTGCTATGATATGTTGTGAAATGTTTCTTTTGTCAATCTACAAACCAGGGACCAATCTGACTTCTGACATATTGCTATTAGAACAAACCGTTGCTATGACATTTCCTCCCCCCCACAGATCTCTTGAAACATTATATTTTTACATTGTTTTGTTCTATTTATTTCACTGTTTTTTGTAATAAAAAAGATGCAATTATAGCGCTTGTGATTCTTGTAATTGAGTGCAGTGAGAGGTGATGTCATCTTTACAGCTTTGTTATTTCCCTAAAATGTCCATGCAGTGTGTAGGAGGATATGAATAGTAAATGATTGTCCCTGCCTTCATACGCAGACATATGGTCATAAATAAGATATGTTCTGCTGTCTGTCTCTGAGCTCCTCTGACCCTCACAGTGCTCGAGTTACACAACAAGCTTGTAGTGCAGCAGCTTCACACTGATGATCTGTGAAATAATTCCTCACAGACTAAAGCTGTGACTAAACAGAAACAAAACACTACATTTCATGAGAGTCACAATTGAAACTGTGTTACCAGTAGTGAAAAGTGTGCCTTTTTTTTTACATTTTATTTGGGAAGTAGACATCCCATACATAGTTTCAAGTTAGTTTCACATAGTTCTATAGTTTCCTTTGGTGCTCATGACCTTATTTGTACGTTTGCACAGCTGATAATTGCAGCATATTTGGCAATACTGAACCATTTTTGCTGTAAATAAAATAGTAAATCTGTTCATTTTAGAATAGTTTTATACATAATCCTTTGTTTTATTGAAGCACAAGTGGGACATTTAACAGTTGTCAGTGCTAGTTAACAAACAAAATGGAGACATTTTTTTAAATAATCACACACACATCTTTGGCATTTCTGTACCCCAATCTCTTGTTATGTATCAGCTGTGAGGTAAATTATTGTATGAATATGGAAAATGAATGTGCGAACTTGTGAAAGGTTAATATGATTAGAGACAGCCATAGAAACCATGTTTGTGCGTCTGAGCAATATGTTCCTGTGTGAAAGAGAAACAAGGAACATCTGTTCATGCCAGACCATATAAAGTATATCCTGCCATGTCTGTGGGTATAACCATGCGTAGAGTAGTCACGGTAACTCCTAGTGGCTGGTGTCAAAGAGAAAAAGGAGTATTCACCCCACTGTTCGAGGTTCACTCCTCTTTAGCAGCTTGTATGTCTGTATCAAGTGTGAGTGAGCCATGCTCTGAGAATTAAAGAGAGTGTGACAATATTGAGAAATTGTTTCTTTCCTCATTGAAGTCAAGTGCAAGAGGTGAATTGTCACCACCCGGCCGACATATATGTCTTGATCTATAGCAGAGACGCTAAAATTGAGTGATAAATAGGTCTATAATTGGTGTACTTCTGCTGCTTCTGCTTTTACTGGCCACAAGGCTTCTGATGAACAAAATGATACCTTATTTCAAGCGGATGCTCAAGTTTTTTTGTTACCACCAAGCATAAAAGGGCTGAGTTACTCAACTGGATCGCCCTGTTGCTGCACGTCTTCAAAAAACTGCTTTCATCACTTTAAAACAGAAAGAAAAAGCTTGTTGAGCTTTAACAGCTTTCTTTACTGCTGTATTCACAGCATGATCAGCACACTATAGAAACACACTTTTCAACACACAAAGAGGGAATTTGATGCTAAAAAGACTGTAAATGTGGCAGATATCCATTTGATATGACTACCTCAGACTGCTGAAGCCTCATTAAGCTTCACACCAATTTAAATGCATTTAGCACTGAAACTAATCATTTCCCTCATTTCCAGTTAGCTTCAACACTGTTCACACGCTCGCCCACATACACATTTCTACACTACATTCACAACACATGTTGTTTGTGAAATAGAGAACCACTACTCCCTCTAATGTGGTTATCTGTGTTTCCTGTTGATAATTTATTTATTTATTTTTTTAATCCACCATCCCCAACAGAGCATCACAAACAGCAGACAGATCTCTTGTTATTATCACTATCTGTTTATTTTATGGATTATAATACAGAGATTACATGGGCAGTACAGCAGCCCCCATAACTGATTTAAAAATCTGAGGAGCTTCAATATATCTGCTTCATTTGTTTTATTCTATACGCTGGTGATTGATGTGATGAGACTCTGTCTCATCTGGATTCAGCTCTCTGGCCCTTTAAAGGTTGGCAATCAATTTCCTGATGGGTTATTCTTGCTGCCAACTAGACATGCGGTTTATACCACATCCTCACTGATCTGACATGTTTCTGTGACGCCGCGTCAAAGAATAGTAATGAGAAACTCGATGAGCTCTCTGACTGCTCCGACACATATGGTCTTATATATAACTAATTATATATACTCAAGTCAGGACTGGGCAATATATCAATATTATATTGATATCATGATATGAGACTAGATATGATCTTGCAGTTTGGATATCGTAATATGGTGATATGACGCAAGTGTCGTCTTTTCCTGGTTTTAATGGCTGCATTACAGTAAAATGATGTAATTTTCTGAACTTACCAGACTGTTCTATTATTTGTCTTTACCTACTTAGTCACTATATCCACATTACTGATGATGATTAAATATTATAAAAAATATCATTATGTAAATATTTTGTGAAAGTGCCAATAATCATCCCTACAGTATTGTCGCATATAGCCCAGCTCTAACTCAAGTACTGTACCTGAAGTAAGTACAATTTTGAGGTTCTCTACTCGAGTAGTTGCATTTCATTCTGTTTTATACTTCTACTCTGCCAGGTTTAGGGAAATATATTGTAGGCTTTGTACTTCTCTACAATTATATGACAGCTATAGTTACTAGTGATTTTCTAATAAAGTAATTTAACACTCTCATATGGTGTGTTTCTGCAAAATAAGGACTTTGAATACTTCAAGTACATTTTGCTAATAATACTTATGTATTTTACTTCAGTATAATTTTACTTATAATGGAGAATTTTTGAATTTTGGTGCTGGTACTTTTAGATGAGTAAAGTATGTGAATACTTATTCCACTGCTGGTATGCACGTTTGGAGAGATTTTAGGATCATTAAATGCTACCCAGCACACACCCAGATAAAAAAAAAGATAAATTAATAAAAACTCCACATGCATGTTATGCCAGGATGTAATTTGTCTGCACAGGAAGCAGTGCATTTCCATCCCATCATGATTCCTCTGATGTGATTGATTAGATCTGCTGGAAACAGAGGGACGGACGTTGGAACGGGGACAGTTCAGGAAGTTGAAGACACTGTGATCTCTGTTCAGGTGGACGATCATATCAGTCTGTCAGGCGCGCAGTCAGCACTGTCAGTGCTGATCACTACACAGGATGAAATTTGACTACAGTTCAGCCTGCGTAGCCTCCTTTTACACAACAGCTCACTAACTGTTCACCAAGCGGCGTGAAAATCATCAGAAATGATCACAACATCGGTTTTTCAGTGATATTTTATTGCATTTCTGGAATTTTTTTGTTGTTGTTGGAATAAAATACAAATACATGTTAAAATACATGCTCCGTGTCAAAATAAATATCTCTTTTTCATGTGTAACATTTGCCATTGATTTAATATTTATCATAACAGATAGATTAGATTAGTGCTCAGCTCATCACAACCGAACACCATGCAGGGAACAATTTGAAAAAGTAGGGCATATATCTGAATATACAATACATCTGAGTCCATGTTCATGATGTGTTTGAGAGTATAAATGACAAGAAAGATGTAATGAGTGTTGCACATTCTATCTGCAAACACACAAAGATTAAAGTAACAAATTGACATTTTGGGGAAAATACTGATTCACTTTCTTAATAATAATAATAAAGTTCTATTTTCTGATTTCCCACTCCTGAGACCGACATGATGAGAGCAGTTTCTCAGGCTACAGGTCAGCTGAAAAGCTTCTCGTCTTGCATCGTGTACACACCCACTATGTTTTCTGCGCATACATTCATAAACAGAAGTACGAATCAGTGCCCAGCTCCTCAAAGCTCTCTCATCATCTTCTCGGCTTTGTCTTTATCCACAAGGAGGACAATGTATGGTCTGATCTTCTCATGGCTGACAGTGAAACTTGAAGGCTTTAATATTGGTTGACAAATACAACTGTGTCAAATTTTAATGTTTGAAATCCTTTTTTTTTTGGTATTCAAATAAGCAGGTGTGAGAGAGTGACAAACCATGTACTGCTCTTGCAGTGTGAATATAGCCACTGTTGTATCCTTCATCCTCTAATGGTGAGTGCATTTGTTCTTGCGATTAAACAGCTTTGACTTTTTTTTCTCCGCTTTTCCCCCACTAGCCGTCTTCTTCACCATCTCCACCATCTGGTTACATGAAACACAAGAAATTCAGTGCTGCTATATTAGACTGTTTTCTTTTCTGTGTGATTTGTTTTTTAACTGCATCCTTATGAGAATTGAAATTGAATTAACTTAGATGACTTCAGTGTTTATCAAATGATGACCATATCAATGTTTCCTGGTATTTCTACTGTATTTTGACAGGCCAATTTGGCTTAAAGAAAAATCTGTAAACTAATAAACTAACTATGTGATACCAAAACAGAGACTAAAAGCAAAATAAACTGATACACTTATATAACATGTACATATTAAATAATTACCAGCAGTCTATTAAAACTAATACTAGCAATTTTTTTGTCTATGCCATATTTTAAATAAGATTCTTCACTTTTTAAAGCTCATAGACATGTATCTCACTAACACACTAACCTGTGTAGTATCAGGAAACATTCCTGTCTCCAGCTTGGAGTGGATCTTCTCACCATTCACTGACACCTCAAAACTGTCTGTGGGGGTGAAAATAAGACAACGAAAATGAAAATACAACCAATTCAATATTAAGTACAGAAGTGCCAAGGTTCATAATGTGTATTTATTTTCACATATTGTCTGTGTTTGCACTTTGCACTAGAACAGATTTCTGTGAGACAGTGGGCGCAGTATGAAACAGACATTGGCTCTGCTAAAAGATGAGTTAGGACTGTGTATTTTCACAGCAGTATTTTCATTTTTTTTGTCTTAATTTAAGTTCTTGAAATGTTAACCCAACATTTTTAAAAGATGGATAGGTGGATATTTCAGTTTGACTTTTTGATATCAGCTCATTGTTAGTGTGACACAAAAAGGTCCCATTTTTATTTATATTATTTTGACAAGCAGGTGGTAAAGGCGATACCAAACAGCGTCTCTAAAAAAAAGAAAAAAACTGCAGCTGTAACCTGCATTTTCTGCAGGTGGCACAGATGTTAAAGCTAAAACTCTTTGACTTGGTGACTGAGCATAACAAGGCAGCTCCAGTTTCACATTTAAAAAATATGAAAACTATGTAGGGTGACAAACAAATATGAATATGATGGTTGTTTTTTCTTTATATTCCGTCCATCTCATTACTGTATATTGTGCTTCTGGATATCTTACACTGCCTCCCTAAATGTATTAGTCTGGCTGTAATGTAGGCTGTTGTGCAGATATGTGACATGGAAACTGACATTTTGCAACTGCATATGGAAGATCATTGCTGCCAAAAAGAAAAAAAAAAAAAAGGGATGAAAGTTAGTAATGATAAAAATGAAAAAAATAAGAACTGGCATAGGCAGTATAGACAAATTCTAGGATCGCAGGGTGATCTAGAGACGCACTCAACCAGGGGACACAGACACACAGAGAGAGAGACAATGATTCATGGAGATTGTTGAGGCGATACTATAATTATTTGTAATTCCAAATAAATTAATCTGAAGTACATCAACCATCCAGTTAGACATACTGAAACAACAATATTTAAAATTAGCATTATTCACAAAATATATTCCAAAACAACTATGGCTATTATCATGGACCTCAGGTTTCTCACCGTTCATAAATTGGTACAAATCAATAGTTGGCAATCATTTAAACATGTAAACATAATCAAGGGATCAGTACAACCTCCAAAGATATATCTGTTATTTAAGTTACAATTACTAAAATGGTATAATACAATTTGGAACAATTTTCGTTATTCCTTGAACTTTTTTTGAATGGCAGGAACAGAAAACACTCTGGAAGATATAATGTCACCCGACTCATGTTTATAGAAAAGTAATCAATTTACATTCTTCATTCATGCCATTTTTTCAATTCCGATACATTTAAGATCCTCAACTTTGTGTCCATGTTCACAGAAATAGCGTGCCACGGTGATGTCATATCTATATGTCTGATGCTACGTCTGTGCTCATTGACCCTAATTTTCAACTTTGAGATGTTTGACCTATATAGTATTTGTTACATTGACAGAATAGTAGATAAATTACATGGGCTGTGTTGTAGGTGAGTAGTACTCCTCTGTACTCCTCTTCTGTGTGTGACATTGAATTTGTCAGGTTTCACCATCTTGCCACATGAGTTGCATGATCTACAGGGGGAATTTCCCAAAATGAATGTCTTCGGTCTAGTTGCATGTGAATCTGCCTTCACCAAGCCATCTCTCAGACTTGTTGCTCTCTTATATGTGAACAAAGGAGGATGTTAAAAATTGTTGTTCAGTGTCAGATGACAGAATATGCCAATGCTTCATAACTGTAGATTTAATAACTGAACTGAAAAGATTATAAGTTCAAACATAATTTTGTTTTATTTGTCTTGACAAATAACTGTTTTCTCTCTGTAATGTTCACAGTCTCTGTCGCTGAGTGCAGGTATGATTCTGAATAACCTTTTTCTCTGAATCCGTGCAACATGTTCTTGCTTTGTGGGGTGAATTCATCTTCTGTGCTACAGATGCCTTTAAGCCTGTAAAGTTGACTCACTGGTAAACTTTTTAGGGACATTGGAGATTGTTGTGGTTATTCTGTCTCCATCTTTGATTAGTTTAACTTCCAAGAACATGTATAGATTCTAAACTCTTTTCCATCGAGAAAGAAATTGATTCAATACACGAGTTTTAATAAGAAAAGAACTTTGAAAGCTCCTCCTCATCACCTGACCAAATTATAAAGATGTCGTCATTGAATCTGGAATAATGCTTCATATATTGTCCATAAATATTGTTGTTGTTGTAATTATTGTTGTTGTAAATAAAGCCTTCCTTAATTTTGCCCATGAAGATGCATCCATATGCGTAAGCAGAATGGGAGGCCATGGCTGAACCATACTGTTGTTTGTAATAATCATTCTCAAATAAAAATACATTGTTATTAAGGATGAACTGCATTAATAAACCCATTAGGGGGAGTCTGCTTTACCCGTTTGTTAAAGAAATAACTTAAACCCAATGCTCTAAACCCGAGTCATGTAATATTTTGGTATATAGAGATGTTACATTGAGAGTCACCAACCAATCACTGTGATTACATCTTTGACTGAATCAATCCTGATAAGGAAATCAGTTGGATCCTTGATATATGAAGGACGACCCCTAACCAATGAGTAAACCATAAATTACAGGTGTGATTGGAAATCTATTGAGCAAAAACTTTGCTTCTTTTTCGGTAAACCATTTATTGTTTTGACCTCTTTGGATAATAGTATTCAACTCATGTATATAGTTCTCTGTGGGATTCAGTAGTAACTTACTGCTAACTTTTTATCATCAACATTTTATTTATTTTTTCACTTTACTTACTTGTGACCATTATGGCTGTATCACCTCCTTTGTCACATGGCTTTATTGTGACATTCTTTTCTTTTCTCTCAGCATGTGTGAGATTCTTTCTCTCATACTTCAGTATATGTGATAGTTCCCCAAATTTATTTTCTACTTCTTCATCTACCAGTCTACAAAAAGTATTTATGGAGTGATTGCTTACTGTGAAATAAAAAGTATTCATAGGTTTGAAAATGTTCTTGTTTTAACTTTATAAAGTTAAAATTATGACATAAGACAGTAAGTCAAAATTATGACTTAAAATTTTTGACTTACTTTCTCATAACTCTGTCTTAAAAAGTCAGATTTTGGATATAGCAACTCACAATTTTCCATGAGTATTTTAATTTTTCTCATTCCCATGGTTTTATTTAATGTTTTGGCTGAAATGGGCCTCCACACGGCACTATATGAGTGGAGAAAGAAAAAGCAGCTTACCTGTCCTCCCCTTGGTTCCTGACACCTGCACACCAGGAACCTGCCTTATGGCACCAGCCAGTTCCTGGTAGCGGTACGCATAGCTTCATCCTTTACTGTAACACAAAAAAACACTTGATTATATAATAAGAGTTTCTGTATTTCTAGCCAACAGGAATATGAAAAATTTAAATATGTACCTAATTTAAGTCTATACATCTATTTGTTCCTGGTCCTTTAGCTTCATTTGAACCCTTAAGTTAATTTAACTGGGAAATTGTCACATCATTGTGCATAAAGACAGGAAATGTTCTGTAGACACTAGTTTCCTCATTACTATGTATCTATTTCTCAACACACACACACACACACACACACATTTTCTGCAGACTGTCTAATGCACAAGGTTAACCAGCAGAATAAAGTTAAAAACTTACCAATATTCAATGGTGACTGTAGTCATGGTTTAGTGGCTGATTCGTGTAAACCAGTGGTTTATGTAGAGCTGTAAACACTCAGACAAAAGCTGATCTGAATAAAATGCAAAGTCATGATTATAGGACTCTATGTTATGAGGTAAACCACACCCATTGGGAGGGCAGACCAGTCTGTCCAGTGTACACATCATTATTAAATTTGAAAAAAACAAACCAAAAAAAACAAACCAACCACATGGACAGTATAGTTTCAGTATCATGTTACAGTTGTAGTTTCCTCCCCTGCTGTTGTCTTCCTGGTATTTCACTGTAGCCAAACTGACCAACAATACAATAGGTATAAAATTAACACAACAAAAAGTGCACAATTTAAGAAATGTAAGCCAAAAACCTCTACAAAGTGTATGAAAAGTGTTATTGCAGAGCAGAAGAACCAGATGCCACACTAAATTCTTATTCTCCTTCAAGTGAAGTGATGACAGACTGTGAGAGGATATAGGCCGTTACAGTCAAACCTCTGTGACATTCTCGTTTTAGAGAAGTGAGAGAAGCAGTGTGTTATCACGCAGGTGCATTCAGATTAGGGACGTTCAGCGGGCTTAATTCAGGCGAGTCTATCAGTTTCAATCAGAGGTGACGTGTTTCAGGTGAACAGAGGTTACTGTGTGTTGATTCATAAACCAGCAGCTGCTGTCCAACTGAGGAATCTGAGGCCTCTGTTCAAACACCAGACCCACTGTCTCCTTCTGCAGGCATATTGTCAAGAATTTACCCGCCCTTCATCTGCAGGACTTCACTGCTCTGCACTGATGATGGACACTATGCAGTCAGCAACATTTTAAGATCCTCTCCAGACTTGTTTTAAGACATTTAAAAATATTCTAATAATTTGTGATTGACTGGAGGCGTCATATTACCACATCACACATACATCGTTCTGCACAGTGAAGCCCAAACATCCAAGTGAAGTAACAATAAGCTAAACACATTTCTGAGTGAACAGGGACGTTTCTACAATGCAACTAATGATTCTTTTCGTATTCAATTAATCTGCCAATTGTTTTCTTAATTAATCAAATGTCTGTAATGCCAGAATAGTTACAAATGCCTGTTATAGTTCCCAAGACACCAAGATGATGCATTCAATTTGCTTTTTTTTTTTAATCCAACCAACTGACAAACTCAAAACACATGAAGTTTATTATGATAAAAGACAAAGAAAGGAATTAAATCCTCACATTTGGGAGCCAGTGAATGTTTAGACTATTAAAATAGTCTTCGGTTCATTTTCTATCAATCAACTAATCATTTCTCCTCTAATGTTACCATAATAAATATGAGAATGTGAGAAAAAAAATGGGAAAATCTTTCAAATACTGATGACCAGTTTCATCTGTGTCTGAAAGACTTTTGCTGTTTCATCTTCACAGCCCACTTACAAACTGCAGGGAGTAAATCTGCTCGGTTTGAATCTGAATATAAGCCACCTATCACAACACTTGTAACACCTGAGCGATGTTGCTGAAGCTTTTTTAACATTTTATTTGTTTAAAATGATTCCAGTACAAAATGTATACAGTAATACCCTTAGTTCGTCAGTTCCCCTGAATAAAATATTTTAATCTGTTCAGCTCATGCCAGATATCAGTATCTATAAGATACACTAGATTGTAATTTGCTCATACAACAGTTGATGACAAAGATATAGCAATAGTACCTTTGTAACAATAAAAACTATCAGCAATATTTTGGTGGACACACTTTCAATACAATAAAATTACATACATTGTTCTGTAAAAGTTGCATTGCAATCTGCCCATATTTTACAAGATTTTCAAATTCATGTATATCTTTTAATTAACTAAGAGACAAAAAGTTGTGATACGAGTCTTTATACATTTAAAAAAATGATCTGGTGGCAAACTGCAGCGTTGCAGTGACTGAATCTCAGCAGGCGTTCCTCTCTGAAGCTGCTGTAACAGATGTACAATGCACTTAGATTTGTTCTTTTTTTGTTAAAACAAGGCAACGTCTCAAACTTCATAATAAATAATAAACCCTCCGCAATGATAGTGTACCTGTCCATATATCCAGTTCATATATATATATATATAATTCATAAACTTGTACAAAATATGTTTAAAACTTTTTTACCCCCCCATTTATGTACTAAAAAACAAAGGTTAAGATGGTTGAATTGTGTTCGACACAGCATTTTGGTGGGACCAACAAAAACAATACACAGTCTGCATGCACTGGTTTCCATGGAAACACAGGTGTGATTCTTCCAGTTGATTGGATACGTCTTCCTGCTCCTTGGCTTTGACTAAATGGATCAGAACAGAGTAGCCTCGTGATCATTCGCCTTCTCGCTTTAAAGGGATCACAGCATCAGCCTCATTGATTGGCGGGACTCCTTGACGCCGCCCCCCGGGTTGGGAGGATCATCTTGCGGGAATGTCACCTTATCTGGCGTGTATTCGTTCCTCTTCAGATCTGACCAATAAGAGGGAGGGAAAAGGAAAAAAAAAAGTGTTATAAAACTATAATATATCTATAACACAATAAATCTATCACCAGTTATCACCAGAGGTTTATCACCGGTAAAATACGCTAAATTAAGATTTACCAGCAGCCAAGGCGGTAGGTAAATGCTGCCTTAAAGCTCGAAGATTTTTAGCACAATTGGGGAGTGATTCAGTTTAGGAAGGATGCAACTGAATGGCAGCTGTAGAATATCCCTCACCAGGAAGTTTGAGTTTGCGACAGCAGGAGTTGCAGTGATGTTTTGCACGAAAGTTCCTAATGGCATCATCTCCCAGGTTGGCGGGTCCGAATATCATATCATAAGACCTGCAGGAGTCCCAAAGTGCAAAGTTATTTTTAAAAAAAGTGGCTGATAAAGTTGAAATGTTATTCAAAAGTGAGTCACAAGAAGCTAAATAAATCAATTAAAAAGGTGAATGACGTGTGAGAAATTGTTAAAAGTGC